>NW_020213265.1:0-1092 GCF_003070985.1 Temnothorax curvispinosus | reverse complement strand
AGTACCTCGTTATCTGAGGTTGAAAAATTACAATACTTGAAAACTCACCTCTCGGGATCAGCATTCGATTTAGTTAAGCATACAGCTTTGACGGCTGAGAATTTCAAACAGACTTGGGATTCACTCACTGAATTCTTTGAAAATACGAGACTATTCGTCAATACCACTATTCAATCCTTTCTCAATCTTAAACGAATGACAAAGGAATCCGCTGCTGAACTTCAACAACTTTATTCAAATATTACACAACTTTATCGTACGCTCGAAACGTTAGAACGACCTGTTGAACAATGTGAAGATTTCATAATATTAATTAGTGCTCAAAAATTAGATGCCGAAACCAATGAATTATGGGAATCTCATTTAGGCTCAACAAGAAAGCCTCCTACATGGAAACAGTTCAAGGAATTTTTATTTTCACGGATGTCCTCTTTACAGTCTTTTGAAAGGTCTCAGCAGAAAAGATCATTGCAACCAACTAAACCAAATTCGGTTCAAGTTCACCATCAAAGTAAAGTAAATGGTAATCAAAATTCACGTTGTATTTTATGCAAAGAAAAGCATTATATCTCCTTTTGTCCTAGATACAATTCACAATCAACACAACAGAAATTAGATATTGTTTCTAAACAAAAACTTTGTTATAATTGCTTAGGAACGCACCGAGTTTCAAATTGTCGAGTAACCAAACGTTGCCAAAAGTGTGGCCGTAAACATCACACTTCTATTCATCAAGCTAATTCGTCTGAGACGAGTAAAGGGGAAGATATAAATACTGAGAAAGAATCTCCATCCGATACAGAAAGCTCGTAAGTTCGTTGAGTAAGTAAATAATCTCTGCATGGCGGGCGGTTTCTCATTAAAGAAATAGGTCAGCAATGAATCAGACATTCTCAGTTCTATTCCTGTCAATCTACGATTTGATACAGCATCAATTCAAATTGAAGAATCCTCTATCCTACATACACTTAAGTTGTCGTGGCATCCATCCATTGATCAATTTAGATTTACGTTGAATCTTGATGAGCCAAAATTAATCTCTAAACGTACTATTCTCTCGACAATTTCAAAAATCTTCGATCCATTAGGATT
>NW_020213264.1:0-4694 GCF_003070985.1 Temnothorax curvispinosus | reverse complement strand
TAAGAGGTACATCGGGAAGGAACGCACACCGATGGCGGAATACGCTCGCTCTGTCGAATATTTATCTGTACGACCGTGTTAAGACGTGATCGCAATGTGCGGACGAGCGGGTTCAGGCTGAACCGGGTGACCGTGGACGTTGAAAGTTTGAGGTTAGTGAAGCTTCCCCGTCGCCGACAGCCGACGTATCGTTACTCGGTTGAATCCTAACCTGCATCTCGCTCGCGTTAGCTTGACCTCAAATGAACGGATAAGAACGATAAGAACACATGATCCTGACGTGTTCGCGCGCGCTTTAAACGCCGCTCTTACTTCTCTGTTAACGTTGTCGACAGTTGATCGCTCGTTGACTTGAATAAACGTCGATCGCGCGTGACAAAATTTTGGAGTACGTTTCGTAAGTTTGACGGCGTCGCGGTTCGTGAATATTGCAAAATTTAAAAGGCAAAGGTTTAGAGTTTGTGCGTTAAAAACGATCAACACGAGCGCGCGAGTTAAGATTACAAGTTTTTCATAAAAATGCATGAGATATCGTTTAGAGCGTGATGGTGTATATTTTTTACGTAATGCAACAAGTGCGGGTGTAACGAGACGAGAGTAGATAAATCTATTCACGAAAACTAAGCTTGTTCTGTCTTTCAGGTTCGTACTAAAAGCGACCAAAGCTCAACGCGCCCCGCAGGCCGATTAAAGCCTCCCTGTCCCCGCGCCTAAAGCCCTCGCGTGGCTCACGAGCTGTGGGCGCTGGGCCAGGCCGCGCAGCGCCAGACCGGTGAGTTCCCACACAAAATATCGCTTGGTAGCACGGCGGGCACTCAAAGCCAACTAACCATGTCTGTACAAAGTGTTGCTCTGGCATCTCTCACGGCCACCTATACCGACTCGGAGGGCGAGGACGGGGTGGAAGACGAGCGCCTACAGGAGGAGAATTCGAACACTCCCCAGAGGGCCGCCCCGCATAATGCCCAAGTCGGTCGTCAGCCCCAGGCCCGATCTGGCACCAGTCCCATATCTGGAGGCCGTTCAGCCTCGCATAGTCCCGTTGACGGCAAGTCCTCCGGTAGTAGGGACTTGCCGGAAGCGGCTACAAAGGTGCAGCGATTGGTCTCTTACTTTGACGATGCGGTAGTCTCCGACGATGAGGGGGCGGCCGTAACTGCGCCGCCGCTGCCGCCGCCGCCGCCGCCGTCGTCGTTGCCAACGGTGTCGTCGTCGTCGTTGTCGTCATCGTTGATGACGACGGGCGCGGCACGCGTCGCGACGGTCGCGGAACGCCCCGAGGAGAACGGTCTCCCGGTCGCGGTCGCTACTGGCACGGTCGTTGCCACCACCGTCGCCGCCGCTGCCGCTGCTGCCGCCGTCGCCGTCGCCGTCAGCGGTGGCGCTGAGCGTCGGTCGCCCTCCTCGCGTTCCGGAGACGTGCTTTCAGATAATGGCGGTGAGGCGGGGGACCCTTACGGGGTGACGATACCACCGGAACCGCCTGGCCAATGTCCCGCCGAGCTGCAGGACAAGATCGCGAGGCTCTATAGGAAAATGGAGAGCGGTGGGCTGGACATGAACATGATGATTCAGCAACGCAAGGAGTTCCGGAATCCCTCCATTTACGAAAAACTCATTCAGTTTTGTAGCATTAACGAGCTGGGCACCAACTACCCGCCGGACAGGTTCGACCCGTTCAAGTGGAGCAAGGACTCGTATTACGAGGAACTTGCCGTAGTACAGAAGACGGAGATGGACAAGCTGGAGAAGGCGCGGAAAGAGAAGAAGATCGAAATCGAGATTGTATCCGGCACCGCGAAGCGACCCAACAGCTCCTCCAGCAGCGCCGACAATGCCAAAAAACGGAAAAGTAAGTGGGACCAAGTGGCGACCAGCGGTGCCGCTGCCGCCGCCGCTGTCGCGGCTGCCGCTGCCGCTGCTGTGACCGCCAAACCCACGGTACTTCTCACACAACCTACCCTGACAACTCTCACGTCGTCCGGTACTAGCGCCAAACCCACCGTTTTATCGGCCTTCGGCTCGCTGCCGAAGAAGAGATTGTAACATATCGCGTGAATGTGTATGCTGTGTAAATAATGTCCATCCCCTTTAGAGACAGTCATGAAGCTGCAAAAAGGAAGGCGCAGTCTTGTGCGTCTAGAGCGTCTTAGGTCCTTGGATGCGTATATTGAAATTTTTTTCAAAACGGCGTTTCGTATTACGAAAGAACTATGGGTTTCGGCTTTTTCAGGAATGCAAAAGTCCACAGTTCTGTAAGTTCAAAGATTCAGCTGATCTAAAAATCCAAGGATTTAAGAATCCAAGAATTTAGCCATCTGCAAAATAGACAAACTGTAAATAATATTACGTACAAATACCATTGTCTGGATGTGAAACGCGCATGAGGAAGAAAAATATTCTGGAGATCTACATTCTCGAATTTTTAGATTTTTGTATTTTTAAATCCTTGTAAGAGATCCATCCAGCCCGTAGGTCTTAAGTTTTTTCTATCCAAATCCTTGACTTTTAAGAGGCGTACGTTCAATTTCATAAAAGAGTACTTGTAAAGATAAGATTATCGGATCCGAAAAGTCAAGAGAGAAATGCCAACACTAAATGATTAAAAGAGCCGACACGCGCAAATCCAATAATCTGAAAATTCAAGGATCTAAAAACTTTGTTTTTTAAGAATAAAAGACTCCAACAATCATAGTTTAAAACATGGATATATATTGTAAATAATATTATTTAAAAATTAATCTTTACAAGAGATACGAATATACAGCAGAAACAGATTGGAACTTTGTGAACTTGGATCCTTGAATTGTCAATATTTTATTTTTTTTTTTATAGATTCCTTTTAATATTCAGGATATTTATAGAACACGTAGAACATATTAAAGAGGTCAACATTTTTAAAAATTTAAGAATGGAGATTTTACGTGATTCAAAGGCTCAAAAATTAAAGGATTTAGAAGGCTAGCGATCTATGGATGTAAGCTTAACTAAAAATTTATGGATTTGCAAATTCAAAAATCTAGATACAACTTAAAGGGTAAGACGTATTGTAAATACACTTAGATATTGTAATGGAATATTGAATGATAGGACTTTGAAATTCTAGGAATCGAAATATGCAGTGCGTGTAAAACGAACAATGGTTAAATAGAATATAATTTAAGGACTTGGGCTGTTGAAGAATTTAAAGCGATACTCTGAAAAATTGAAAGTTCTAAGGTGTGTGCATGTATGTCTGCGCGCGCGCGCGCGCGTGTGTGTATACGTGGAAATTCTCAAATTAAAATTTTTGAATATCCTATTTTTAAATTATATTTTACTTAGCCGTTATATTTTTAAATTTTAACATTGATATTCTTCAGTTCGTATATATGAACTTGAGAATTCAAGGATTTAAAAATTTATTGAATTAAAAATTCGAAATATCCAAAAACTTAAAAAGACCAAGAATTTAAAAACGAAGTAAGAATTCAGAAAAATAGAAATTATTGACTTGGAAACTTGTGTGTTGATAATTCATATATACGTAAGAAAAATATGAGGAGAGAGAGAGAGAGAGAGAGAGAGAGAGAGAGAGAGAGAGAGAGATAATCTATGCAGATGAAATATTTTCTCGTCTAAATGTCCAAAGAAGCTGCTGCCGTTTGCTGAATCTCGATGATAACAGATTAATATATAATCACTCTATTTTTACTCCTTTTTCTACATTTTTAAATATAAGTTGTAATAGCGTAGGAAAATTTAGTTTGAAAAATTTTTGAGATTTAAAGTTAAATCGCAAATTTTAATTTTAATTTCTGTCTATGGATTCTTGCTTCGTAGAATTTTTAAATTCTTGACTGAGAACTTACAATTGTGAAATTGATGTCTGTTTTTATCATATATACATATATATGATTACAGACAACGTGCAAACTGGCGTCGATCAACCTCTCGATTAAGATCTACATATTACGTAAGAAAAGATATTGAAAGAAAATGAAACGTATTACTTTTTTTTAGGAAGAAAGAAGATTGATGAGAGAAGAAGGTAATTTTCATCAATTTATCTGTCTGGAAAAAAAAATTTAATTGTTATTTTTTTATTTAAATATCGAAAGAAAGGTGTCGAAAGAAAATCATATTATTTAGTTATTAAGCATCATATTAGGTTGATAAAAAAATTCGTTTCTTTTCTACACGACTCTTAAGACTATGGAAACAAATACAAAAAGAAGACGAACGATTTTTTTCATCAATGTGATATGTATTGTTATTATACGTGTAAATGATGATGAGTGTCAGGCAGCGCGTACAAATGCGTACGATTGTTTTATCGAGGCAAGATAGACGCGTCAGTAATTAAATATTAAGTCTCAGCGTGCGATGAGACATAGAGGATTTATGTAACGTTAACGCAAAAACAATCACAAAAAAAATCGATGTAAAACGCGCTGCAAGTTAGCGAGGATTCAGTTTTTTATATGAGAAAAATAATGAAATTCTTCCACAAAGGACTTTGTATATACACGCTCATGTGTCAATAGAGTATGGAATATACAATATATAAATTATACATTGTGTACTTTTCGTTATTGATTAATAATACCATAAATGGTGTTGACTATAATCTAAACTTGTTTGTTTACTGCGAGAGAAAAACATTTTTGCTTTTATTTGCCACCATTTTTCGACATTTTGCGATGCGTTACGTT
>NW_020213263.1:0-3507 GCF_003070985.1 Temnothorax curvispinosus | reverse complement strand
AATGAAGAATAACTGTAGCTAAGCCTCAAATGACAATCATGTTTTGAAGTATCATAGTTGAAGGTATTTCCAGGAAGAACAAAAACACCTTGCGGCACGCATTTGTTCAACACTAAATCCAATGTGTTATCCACAACCGTTACTTTAACCCAAAGAAACATTCCACCTTGAGGTACACACCATTCTGCCAAACCTAACAAATATAACGATTTTATTATGTAAGAATTTCAAAGCTACTTTTAAAATTCAGGTTAACAGAGATTAAAATAGGCAGAGCATTCGAAAATTATTTATTACAGACTGATCGAACTTTTGTAACTTTTAACATATCTTTTAAATATTTTTCAACTATGATCAGCATCATGTCACGTCGCTCCCGATAAAATTTTTGAATATCTTTGAAATGTTGTTCAAATTGTTGCGGGGTCCAATTCTCGAAGAGTTTGTAAATCAGCATCTGAAGAAAAGATTATTATAAATGATTTATGACATATATTTAAAAAAATAATTTTATTCGTAAATTTATATCCGAAACGCTAGTAATAATATCTACTTATTATATATATACATGATAATTATTATCATTATTAAGAACATGTTAAAAAGTCAAATTGTTGATATCCAATGGAAGATAATCATAATTAAAAAAACTTCTGTAGCAGATAAGAATACTTAAGTCTGATAAAATATTTATTTCATTACATTTACCCTACAATCTGTTATATCTGTTATATACATGTATATGTAAAAGAAATTATCATGATAGTACTATTATAGTCGATAAAGCAAGTTGAAAGACATATTGAACCCAGCTTTACCTGAGATAAATTTGATGGATGAATGTTCGAGTTTTCCATGTGTATTTGCAATTTAGTTGCGATATCTGGGTGTGCTGTGACAACACCGACGCGAATTCCAGCACTCATAATTTTGCTGAATGAGTCCAATCTGATAACGCGACCATCAGTATCGAGGGAAAAAAATGACGTGGGCTGTTCACCGAGAAAGTGAACGAAATAGTAAGGATCGTCCTCGACGATTAGGAAGTTGTATTTCTGCGCCAACTCGTACACTTTTCTTCGTCGGGTCTCCGACAAAACGGTGCCTGTAGGATTTGCTCCCGTTGGATTGATATAAAGTAACTGCAAAATATAGCAAAAGCTGCATATTTATTTAATAAAAGGAAAGGGTTTTAAAGCAGTACGACAATCATTGTATAAAAGGAAATTAATGAAATAAAGGTCGTATATAATAAAAAATAAATTTAAAATACGAATATGTCAATTATGTGAGTGAACTAATCGCGAGATTATCAATTTAAAATAGGTGATTGATTATTATCGACACAGATTCTCGTCTTAAAAAAAAACTTTGGGATATTTAACGTGCCGTCAACTATTGGACCACTAGCAATGATTATTATTTTCTAAAATAGTTACGGTTATGATACGATATATTCGAGCTATTTGAAATTTTAATTATTTTTAAATAGAAGTATTGACATGCTTGTCAAAAGCTCTTGAGTTATAAGTAAAGTAAAAAATTTCTCGCAAATGATAGAGAAACAAAAATAAATAATTACTTCTTTATTATTTCTTACAATTTTAAAAAGAACATTTGGCACAATACCGCTATTTTCTGACTTACTTTCGGCATCGGTTTACCATCCTTAAATCTTTGTTCGCATTCTTTGGTGATTTCCTCGGGAATTATCCCATCAGCATCTTGGTGAATCTCTATAACATCCGGTGCCAATGGTACTAACTATAAAAATAAATAAAAAAAAAGAATTAGATAACCTTCTGAAAATTATTCTCTATATAAATAATTCATTCGGGTCTTCTACATGTTAAAAAAACAATACTATGTTAGTAGAATAAATCAAAGATTTAATTTTTTGTATCAAATCTATAAGCAATGTAAAATTGTCCTGTTCTTTTAAATACAGTGAATTATTCACATTAATTAATGTATTGTTTAATATATAAAAATATTAACACAAGATTATTGAGAATTTAATACTTTACGAGATATTTTATATAAGATATATTAACTTTTTAGTCAATTTAGACAATATTGTAATTGTAATATGATATAAATTTTTAAGTTTTAAGTAACTTTTCTTGCGCTTTCTACTAGAGATTTGTATTTCGCACCTCTGTCGTTTATTATTCTTTCATAATATAATTTTAAAATAACAAACCGCTCCGAGTATGCCTATATATAATGGCGCTTGAATCATAACTGGGTCATTTTCATCGATCATCATTTCAAAGATCTTACTGCAACCGTCCAAAGAACCGTTCGTGAACACGACTTGCCAATCGCTTCGTTTTGGTGTATGCCACATTTTCTGGAACTCCTTCCATTTTTCTATTAACGGTGCATAACTTTGGCAAGAAAAATGATAACGATTCAAGTATGTCAAAACGTAAAATATATTATTAATTAATTAATTAATTAATGAAAATGCTTGTATTACATTGATAAGTAATATAAGATTTAATTATACCATAGAAGCATGAAAAAATATTATAAAAATATAAAAAAATTAAAAATAAAGTTGAATAAGGTATAAAATTAGTTCAGAATGTTAATGTTGATATTTACCCCTGTGAAGATCCATATTGTAATGCTGTAGATACTTCATGTTTGCTAAGATTTACTGGGATATTATATTTATATGTCATAGAAATAGAATTAACGGGATACGTTGCGGCATTTGGCATACCGGCAGCCAGAGTTATACTATTTGGCTGCGTCAAGTAGAGCTCGGCTAATTAAAATTTTGAAACAATAAATAGTTACAAAAGAACTAAAATGACAAGTAGACTAATAAGAAAATATCTATGCCATGCATTCTGCATAGAAAATTTCGATTCTTATTAAGCAATTAAGCAAGTTTTTATTGGAAAGTATATGTATTTGTTTCGCCAATAATTAATAAACGAGAAAGACTCTATTTTTATATTTGACAACGTTTGGCTAATTTCGTGACAATTCGACCATTGGTTTTGGTCAGATTAATCGTCAAGACTTTTTCGAGCATGGGTTTTGGTCGTTTAAATCAAGATTAAATCAATTTAGATTAAATTAAATAAAAGACTTTTATTGAAACGTGCTATGTATACATATAGATCAAAGTTATATATGTATTATGATATGTGTATTATATTTGATTTTCTAATCAATATACGATAATCTCTACGATTTTTCAAATCGGTCATCAATAAGAAATGATCAGAATTCAAATAGCAGATTGTTTTCGAACTAAATTGAACTGAATTTAATCTTATTTTTTTGTTAGCTTTGATATCGAGTGAAATCGGCAATTGACAAGTTAAAATTGAAGAAAAAATCATCTAATAAACAGATAAGATATTCCTATCAAAAAGAAAAATTCCTATCAAAACGATAAATTACTATCTTTACTCCAACAGTAATACATACTTTTTGTTCTTATGTATATTGTTCACAACCATGGCAACACATGATGTAAATTAATAT
>NW_020213262.1:0-1952 GCF_003070985.1 Temnothorax curvispinosus | reverse complement strand
AAAATATATTCCTTTACGAAAATCCTCGCTCTAAACATATAGAGTATACATACATATATATACATATAGAGTGTATGTACATATATATATATATATATATATATATATAGTGATAATATATATATATATATATAATAATATGTATATATATATATATATACATATAGAGTATGCACACATATATGGGAAAGGTTTAATTTTGAGTTATTATAATTGTTTTAGCAAATCATTAAACTCACCGCATTTGTGAGGACAGTGCCGTACCATGCGTACATAAACGTTTGAAGCAGTTTCATTAAAGCGAACGTCATGAACTCGGTTAAGTTCTTAACGTTAATGCTCGAGAACTATACCAAAGGTTTAACAATTAATATTACGTTGTAAAATATTTGAGCAATGCTATACCATTGAAAAAGTCTTGCAAGCGCAGCGCAATTTTTATTTCCATTCTTTAAAAAATGGAACAAAAAATATTAGATGACATTTTACTTTACTTTTAGTTATATTAAGGCGCCACGAGAAATCTGACATTTACTTGTTACTCGCAAATGTTCTCCAAATAAATCAAGACACGTTTAAATTTATTCTGCCATTAACGTAACACGGCGCGGCGGTACGAATTGTACAACCGTAACATTTATTATCTCATGGCCGACTTTAACTAAGCATAATACAATGGATTAAGCATTGCGACATCGAACGTCAAATTTTGCATTAATGTATCTACGTACTGACATCGCCTCGTATATCAATGAGCAAAGAAGCACGGCGTTGGAGACAATGTGCCAAAATACAAGAGGCCCATAATTGTGCTCCAGAGTGTCACGGCATTGCATTAGCTTCTGATGCTTCTCCACGCACGTTTTTAGAGCGTCTGAAAACTTCTCGTTGGGCAAAGGATTCGTGAGTCTGAAAGTCATGGCGTGCATCGTCGAGGCAAACTGGTAGACATGGAAGCCAAAGGCACATTCAACGCTGGCCGCCGTTGTGCTGCTGAGCGACGCTAGACTCGTCTCGAGGAGCAGATGAAAATGATACAAAAAATTGTTGGAAACGGGCCAGAAGTGTCCGTATCCCCTAGTGATTGGTAGAGTGTAATTCGTAGTTAAACGAAGATGACAGAGACCACGGATTATGACTAAATATGGAGGCACAAAATGTGCCAAGACTAATGTCAACATAATGGCGGAGTATGTGTACGCCAAGATGCACATTGTGGGCAGGAAAGAAAGCATTATCGTCCGTGTTTTCTCGTTCCGCGCAAGTTCTTCTTCGAAAAGATCATTCAGCGTCCGGTGATACTTTATCAGAGATCGACGATTAAGCAGGAAGTTTCCCACCTTAAAAAAAGATCAGACATGCATATCTTTTCTCTACACGAGACAATAATGTTCCACAGAAACTGTTTAATATTACGATTTTAAATCTGTCATATAGTTAAATTTTAAATAAAAATTTTTTTTTCTCGAAAATATGGAGCGTTGCAAAGAAGTGACATTTATTAGAAGATACATTAGCGCAATTTACGTGTTCCACTAATGAATGTGCTCAATTTGTTTTCTAAAGAAACCGCGTAAGTAAATCTTTTCCGTTGTGAGGTTTTAATTTGACTATTAATCCGGTTGATTATTTGCATAATGTCGATATATACATATATTTTTATCCTTGCCGCACTTGGGATATTTTTTGTCCTTGTTGAATTTGGGGTATGAATTTTGTAATCGACCGTCGTTAGTGCATACATTTTTTTCGCGCCGCACTTGAGACATACATTTTTATCCTCGCCGCACTTCGGGTATGAATTTTTCTTCGCGTCGCCGTTAGAGTTTAGTTAGAGTATGAATTTCGAGACTGTGCGGGAATGAGAACATTACCGCACCGTTTCGAGCGGAAAATCTTTCGTGTGTGGAATCGGCCATCCGTCGCACAGAGGGCGCGCGCGCAATGGGCCA
>NW_020213261.1:0-1383 GCF_003070985.1 Temnothorax curvispinosus | reverse complement strand
ATTAAGTCTTAATTGTCTTTATAAGACCAATACTTTTAATATATATATATATAACACAATAATATGTATGTAAATATGATGTTTTATGTCGTATTATCAATATATTAAAATGTATCTGATTTTGTTATAGCTTATCACGACCAAAAGGCGTTAATCGAAAAAAGTGACACTATTACGCGTGAATTAGAAGAAGAAAAGAACACTTTGGAACGTGTTAAAAGAGAGGCTGCAGCGCGCGCCGAGCAAGAACGAAATAATACGAATCAATTGCGCGACGAATTAAATCGTCTCAAAAAAAAGTTGGACAAAACAAAGTTGAGAGCTAACGAGGAAAAAATGAAATTTGACTTAAAGATAGAGGAGCTTTGGAAGGAACGGGAGTCCACGCAACGAGAAGTCGAAGAATTGCAAGTTCAACTGCACATGTCGGAGGATAAAGTACCCAGGTAGCAGACAGTCGTCATAATGACGTGATTCTAACGTCATATTATGACGTATGTTACGTCATTTATTCCTAAAGTTTAACGTAAAAATGACGTATTTTTCACGGTCCTAAGTCACATCCCAACGACGTCATTTTCTGACGTTTTATTGACGGCAAAAATAGGTCTAATGTACGACATACCGGTTTCTAGAAATGTTTTTTATGAAATTAAAATTTTAAAATGTCTACTTGATAAACGTTTACAAAAAAATGTTCTTTTTCTTTATTTAAAAAAAAAAAGCTTTTTTAACTGTTTCGTTACATGCCATGTGCGTATAGCCGCTCTCAAGGCGGTCACCCATCCTAGCACAGTACCGCGTCCGAGTCGCTTGACTTCGATGATCCAGTGGACAGTGACGATCTTCTCACCCTGATGTTTCCTTATTAACTGTACTTGTCTATAACAGGTACATCTTTAAAGTGTTCAAAAATCTTGTAATGATATCTTTTTGATAGTTATAACACTGCATGAAATAGTTGTCATAAAACTATAATTACACACGCAACTAGATCCACTTATACCATAAATTCACCACGTCGTTCATAAAGTTACGAAACACTTTATAAATGTGGGAATATTCCTGTGAAAAATACTGTGAAAAATGTCATTTTACGTTAAACTTTAGGAATAAATGACGTAACATGCGTCATAAAATGACGTAAGAATCACGTCATTATGACGACTGTCTGCTACCTGGGTAGTCAATTAAACGTCTATATAATGTCATTTTACAAAGTCTTTTTAACGTATTAAAACATGACGTTAAATATACGTCACATAATCGACGAATGACGTTACTGACCAATTATGACCAAATATTGACGTCAAAATGACGAGTGCTTGCTACCTGGGTAGACGGCCTGCAAAATCAATTACACGATACTATTAGGAAACTCAA
>NW_020213260.1:0-2753 GCF_003070985.1 Temnothorax curvispinosus | reverse complement strand
CGGAGGCGCCAGAGACAGCGGCGGGAGCAGCAACGGCCCCGTAATACGAAAACCCACCCCGATTGAGCGAAAAGATCCGTTTAGGACCAACGGCCAATAGGAATGGTCGAACAGACACACCGCATGTGTCAAAGGTCTAAGTTTTTTGAGTTATTTATCCAAGAAGTGCATTACGTTTGCGAAAGAGATTTATATTCAATTTATTTCATTTTAGTTTATTCATTCTAGTTTATTGTGTGTTTATATTGTTTAATTAAGCATTCGTAAAGATTTACGCCAATAGCGCGACTAACGATCAAAGAGGTCCCATTTAACTTTAATTCATTCATTTTATACTTGTGTTGCATGTAACGACCAATAGGAGCGTAGGGAGGTAAAATACATTGTACTATGTACAAAATAAGCGCGAGCGAACCAAAAATCCTTTCGACCAATCCCACGCATCCCAGAGCAAATATCGGTAGACAGAGCCATCGCGAGAGCCAATCACAGGCCATGGACTCTGATCAATTCAGAATTATAACATTAGCATTCATTTTCATTCTTTTTGCGATTTCTATCGTATGCATATTAATTTTAGCTTATTCGCATTCAGCGGGAGCACAACAACCCTATTATTTAACGTAGAGTCAATAGAGTCAGCGAGATGCGGCTTAAGGAATACTTGGTGGTCACTTTGATCATATTCATACCTTTGATAATTAGTTTTCCAGAGATACATACAGTTAGCATGATATTCGTTCTATATACCTTATATATTTTATTGTTAAGCCTCGAAATCGATCCTAGATTGATTCCCGACGAGCGATGAACCAATCACGTCGAATTGAGCGTGTATTGCGTCCGAGGACCAATAGCGTCCGTTTTACGTACTTCAGTTTTAATTATGCATGTTTCACAGTCTAATTGCAGTTTTGATACAATATCGAGTAGCGACAGCCAATGGGGCGAAGCCCTGATAGTTTTATATCGATTCGTCGAAATTTTACCTTTATTTTCATATTTACAGACTATATTGTCGACGACAGCCAATAGGAGCGATTCCTGGCTAATTTCACTTTATTCAATTCATTTCTAAGTTTTTAGAGGCCATCAGCCAATCGGAGCGCGAGGAGCGACTCTGCCGAACGAACGCAGCGATCCGACCAATCAGAGACGAGCATGGCTCGAAACAGCGAGATTCGCGTTATTATGCGTTTAAACGTTCGATTAATATTATTTTTATGTTTTCCCTGTCGAAACTGTTAAGAATTATTATTATTATTTTGTATGCGATACGCATTTTACATACTTACCGTCGAGATACTTACCAGAGACGGTTTCCCGTCCAATGATTGGGCGAGACGATCCCACGAAGTCCGGTACCTGAAAGAAAAGGAGAATTAATCAGAGTATTGATTCTAGTACGTGTTATTTACCTGCGTAGCGTCGGATCGTCGAAACAACCTATGATTGGTCGCTCGGAACCGTTCCGAGCGACTAACCCGCGAACACGCACTTTGTGCTGTTGCGACGGCTGGCATTGGTTGACGCAATGCGGAGATCGCAGCGAGAGCCCATGTCCGCCGTCCAATCGGGATTCAGCATCGTGATTGAGCTGAGCCAATCAACCGGCTCAGTTAGTTGCCATTGGTCAACGACACTCGATGGATCGTGTCGCCTTAATACAGCGACGCGATTGGCCGAATGCGAGGAGACGCGCGAAATGCACGAGACTCGCGCCGAAATGAGCGGCGATGCGCCGGCGCGAGCAGCCATAGTGGGAGAGCGAGACCCGTTCCTCCCGGACAGTCCATCGTTGGCACTCGAAGCGGCAACTCGTACTTCGGTTCCGCGTATATCATTCGAACCCGATCGACTTATCCCGTTGTCCGCTAGCGAGATTAGCGTGATTATTGATATTTATTCGTGTTTGCGCGATAACGGGTGTTAATTGTGCGGCACGCGAACGACCCAGAGAGTCGAATTAAGCTCAATATCGTCGGTACCGTTGAAAACGTGTCCGCGATCGTAGCACATGCTGTAAACCAGAGAATTATTAAATTGTTATTTGTTTATAATAAACCAAGAGTGTTTATTCGCGACCCCGGTCAACATCCTGTCCGAATATCCGTGCTTTACGTGCGCATTACCAGGGCGTGGCCGACGGCCTTGAACACGTCCGCGGCGTAGAACAGCGGCAGCCGTTACGCTGGAAGGAAGGAAGGGGCAACGCTTTACAACGAGGTTTCTGTATAAATCCAGAAAATACAGTGGCGACCGTAATTACAGCCCAAGTAGTAAGTGGCTATTTTATACAATTTCAACAGCGTCAATCGTTGATCCGGTCACGACCTAACCTTGCAGCCGACGGCAGCTATCGTACACGAGCAGCGGTCGCAGCAACGCCAGTTACCATCGATAACCGACTATAGGGTGCTGGCGCAGCCCATGATTAAGCGACCCAAGAACCGAGACGAGCCAAAGCAGCCCGAGGATGGAGGAACGAAGGAGCGACGGGGCAGCTCGGCCGAAGGAACAACCGCAGGGCGAGAATAGTGTGTGCGCGAACATGTGACAACAACAAAAGACTAAAATAATGAACAATAAGAGATAACGATAAACGTTAGATATAAGAATATAAGAGTTAATTCTAGATTTAAGATATAATAAAGAACATTTAGTGGTAGATTAAGTGAATAAACGATTTACAAGCTAAAATAGCCAATAAGAAAAACAGGGTTCGAAATTACACAATCGCGGGGCAAAAACGA
>NW_020213259.1:161-2502 GCF_003070985.1 Temnothorax curvispinosus | reverse complement strand
ACACAATTTGATCTGGAACTTATTTTTTTATTGTTTAAAAATAAAAATACATTGTTTATCAAATGAAAAGACATTGTGTATTAGAAACAAAAAGTCGGAATAAAGTAAACAATTATTTAAAATAATGAGAAAAAAAAATTAAACTTTTAATTATCTTTTTCTGAATTGTCTGAAAAACAATTTATACACGTAAACTCGCGATCAGATGTGCGCACACATTCGTCATGAGCCATACGGTTGCATAAGATGCATTGTTTGTTATTAGAAGCTAATGAAATGTTTTCCGAACACACGCAACAGATGTTCCTTAAATCGTCATCGGAATCGGACGAAACAGTGACTTTTTTTGCGATAATGTCACTTTAGGTTAGTGTCGTCTTTGCCCCGGTGGCGTCGTGTCGACTTAGCCCCGAACGTCGTTTTTTACTTTTGTTACTCCAAAAATATATAAATTTTGAAAATATGCAAAAATTTTATTATTGGATTCGTATAAAGCATCGAATTTCCCATCAAAATCACTTAGCGGTAGATTCGCAAGAGTAAAGCTCGATGAAAGAGTAGACATTTTCGAGAAATCAGAAACATTACTTTTCACTATCAAAAACACTTATGTCGCGTTAAAAATTACACTATAACTCAGAATGTTACCAAATTCCGTTGATAATACTGGCACATAAAGACGCATTTACAGTAGCAAAGGCAAATTTCTACGATAGATTTAAATTGGCAAAAAGCCTAGTGTCAAGTTCGCCCCGCTGTCGGCTTAGCCCCGGTCTCCCCTACTTATAAAATTTATGAACGGTTGTTTTTATTTATGACGATAATGATTTATCTCGTTAGTTTTGATTGTCATTTTCAGTTTAATAATTGACCAAGATGTAACTAAATTTAATAAAATATTATATTTTTTTGAAAAAATTTACTTTTTTTTAATTAAAATTTTTTATAGGTGTTCCAAGGTACAAAAGAGAGTGTTCCAAGGTACATCAAGCTGCTGTACCTTAAAACAAAATTTCCAATTATAAAAAATTGCTATATCCTCTTACCAGATGGTAATAAAAATTTAGGTTTTTTTATACTAAAATATGTAGGGAAGACCGGGGCGGAGTCGTCATTACAATTATCTCAAAATCTGTATGTTGTGTGAACTCGCCATTAATATTGTAAATTATGGTGCCCATGTGACCAACGGAGTTTAGTGAGATTATATGCCATGTTGTGATTTTCGTTAAGGCGAACGTGTTTTCAGAGGTCAAAAGTAAAATTTTTTGCGCGTCGAAAATTTTAAATATTTTAAACGTTATTTTATCTCTCCGAATCTCGAGATAAGTGATTCTGAAGAGTAACGCTGAACACGAATCCAGTGAAATTTTTTTATTTTCGTTGATTTCTAATATTTCATGAGCGATCAAACTTAAATTCTATGTCTGGGGCGAAGTCTTCACCAAGCCATATCATGGAAGCTTCGAACGAAAATTAAAGTCAAAGAAGCAGCAGTAGTCGGATTCCGACGAGGACTTGGATAATATGTGCTGTGTGTGCTCAGAGATGACAGAATAGAGCTGACGAAAAATAGTGCATTTTGTGCGAGCGTAGGGCACATAAGTGTATGCGCTTTTCTTGTAAATATTTTCCGCCATCGTGTTTTTAATTAACGTTTCCACTTTTCTATTAAAAAATAATTAATAAAATGTATCCTATCATTTTTCATGATCGGAATTATGAATTTTTATTTAAAATTCAGTCCGAGAATGGAGTGACGACTCCGCCCCGGTAATTTTGACATTTCAATTTTTGCACTTTTGTCGTTTTCACTCTATACCAGTTGAACAAAGTGACGTAGACCAAAAATGTCTTTATAAATTTTGTAACCAAGGGTTCACTCTTTACAACGATATACCTTATTTTACTAAAATTATTTTCGTTGTTAAAAATCGGCAACAAAGAAATAGTGACAACTTCGCCCCGGTCTCCCCCATATGTACTTTAATAATATATTTTTTTCAAAATTTTTAAATTAAAACTGTGGCTCAGAAAAATCATAAACTTAAAAGTATTCCGAGGTACAGCACCTTCCCCTACTTGTGTTATTTATTTGCTTTCTATTAAATTAACATAAAAATTAGAATGTACAAATTGGGACGTGTAAAATGTGTTAAATTTAAAATTTTTTACTTTATACGAAAGCATATACAGCTTATCTTTTTTAATAGTATTTTTAAGTAGTATTAATAGTAATTTTAAGTATTATTAATAGTATTTTAATAGTGGTTATTATTTTTATCTGTGGGTCTGTTGTTTCCTCCATTGTTTCTTCCGTTGTTTCTTCCGTTGTTTTCTC
>NW_020213259.1:0-151 GCF_003070985.1 Temnothorax curvispinosus | reverse complement strand
TTGTTTCCTCCGTTGTTTCCTCCGTTGTTTCGTCCGTTGTTTCTTCTGTTGTTTCCTCCGTTGTTTCCGCCGTTGTTTCGTTCGTTGTTTCTTCCGTTGTTTCCTCTTTTTTCTTTGCCTTCCCAAGTGAATGGATTGTTGCCTTTAGGAA
>NW_020213258.1:2209-13076 GCF_003070985.1 Temnothorax curvispinosus | reverse complement strand
TTAGGAGACTGGATCAGGCTTCGGCCATCCAGACTCCAACGGCCGGTAGGGGTTGGCGGCCCTGACTGCAATCGCCCGGTCGGCCGGGACCGAGAAGGAGGAGTTTCTACTCCTCCCACCGGCCTAGAGGAAGAAAAACCTCGATAAAAAACCACGGGGTAGGGGGGCTCCTCCTCGGCCATTGCACGCCGGTGCTCCGGCAGGCTCGGGGGGGAGACTGATTCCCTGGGGAGAGAGGTGGGACGGATGATCCCTCGCCTCCTTCTGGGCTGATGGCGGTCGTCGGATCTCTCGGGCAATGGCCCGGTCTGGCGGTCGTCCGGCCTGGGGGGTTGCGGGGTTCTTCCCGTCCCACGTCACCCCACTCCCGGGGTTGGGCCATTCACCCATTGCACGCCGGTGTTCCGGCAGGGTGGATGGTCCGGGGGTTTTTCCCTTCTTGGGGTGGGGTAGAGTCGGCCGTATCCTCGCGGTTGGGGGGTCAAAAGGCCTGCACCCCGTCATTCGACGGGAGCGCGGCAGTCCGGGGAAACCTTGGCTGTTGGCGCTGCGGACTCTAGATCGCCCTTCCGCGGGGTTGCGAAGATCCCCTCTCCTAGGAGAGGGGATAACCGCCTTTCATCCACCCAGTACGTGGTGCTGGGCTGGGTGGAGGGTAGGCCCGTACTAGGGGATTGCACACCAGGGACGTGGTCCCACGGTTCCCCTAGTGCGGAGGGTCGCCTGGGCCGCTCGAACATCTTTCGAGGTCGAGGCCAGGCGTCCTGGGTGGGAGACCCGTTGGGCCGCTCGGACATATTCCGGGGTCGGGGTCAGCGGGTCTGGTCACCGGACGTAAGGGCCGGTGACGAGTGCGGAGTCCGTTGGGTCGGCGGTGGTGTGGGCGCTCCGTGTCCTTGCTCGTGCGTGGCGGGGACCGGGATCGAGCGTGCTCGACCGGGGCCGGGATCGAGGTCTCTCGGCCGGCCACCCCTCGTTGCGCGCGGGTGGGGGTGGCGGGGTTCTCTCGTCGGCGTCGACCGGCGGACGGTGCCTCAGGGGTCGCGGGCGGTCTCTGGGGGTCCTTCGGGGCCTTCGGGGGGCGCTCTCGATACGGGTATGGCGAACCCGGGGATACCCGAGGGCTCGGGCAGGCTGGGCTCGTGAGGCGGGTGATGCCAACCAGCCTAGGGGAAGGCCACCCCGAAAATAAACCGATTTTCAAACAATATGAAAATGCACGACGAACAGAAAGGAAGGTTACCACTACAGGTCATTCGGAAGGCCAGTGATCGGCGTCAGGGGAGTACCGTCCCGGCTCCCCTTTCGTCGTCATCCAACGACGGGCTAGTATCAACTGTATCGGCTGAGTTGCGGGCGAGCTCAGCCGAGGAATTGGCTATCGCTCAGATGAGTCAGAGTTCCTCGAGGAGGAACAGCAAGGAACGCGTGGAGCGTACGGTCAAGCCGGGCTGCTCTTCTGCACCAGCGTGTGTAAAGAAAGGCATGGAGGACCGGGGCCAGGACGAGAGGAGGAAACTTCGTAGCAGGGCAAAGGATTCACGCTCCGACTCGGACTCGGACGTCCGTTCGAGGTCGAGGAAAAGGGGAGGCAAGAAGAAGGTTGCCGATACTGACTCCGATGAAGAGTTAGAGTATGACTCATTGGAGGATGAGCCGACTGGTGACGAGCCAATGGACGAGGAACCAGCGGAAGAAGTCACCTATATTTCGAGCGAAGAGGAGAAGGACGAGGAGAGTAAAGATCTCCCCATAGAAACAGTTATGGAAGCCAGGTCCGTGGTCAGAGAGACCAAAGAGATTATGGCCAAGACTTTGGGAGATATTAAAGCCCCAGTTCTGGAGGAGGTGGGGAAAGACGAAGGAAGAGGCCGAAAGCCTACTACGGGAGTCCGTTATCTTAAGATGTTGCGCGAGGCGCAGAAACGGATAATCGACCAAGTGCAGAATCTTAGGGAACTTCATGACGAGAGCGTGGCAGCCACCCTCTCGGCCGGGAGGATGAAGGAGGAGAAGACAGCGATGGAAAAGTTCCGTGGCGAACCGAGCAGCGCACTGTCGTCTATTATTATAGAAGCAGTGAACGGCGTGGATAAAGTCATGGAGAAATCCTCAGCGCTGCAGGGTCCAATAAGGGGCCAACTAAACAAATCGGCTGCAAGAATAAAGGCCGCGATAACCCTATTGGCTGAAAGGATGGGAGGTTCTCAAAGGGACGATGAGATGGAGGAGCTGCGCGAGAGAGTCGTGCAACAAGAAAAGGAGTTGGTGGCCCTCCACGAAAGTAAGGCGCAGCAGCAAAGGGAGATAGAGGCACTCAAGGAAGACTTGGAGAGGCTGAAGTCTTAGATGGAAAGGAAGGAGGCAACTTTTGATTTACGCGAGAGGAGGAAGGGAATCATAGCGAAGAGAAAGAAGCTACGAGACCTGTCGACCTCCTCCTCCTCCTCGGACGAGGACCCGCCCAACGAGGCGAGGAGGCCGGTCGAGGAAATGGAAATGGAGGTGGTTGCGGAGGAGAGCTCGAGGGAGAGAGTTCTGGCTGAAGTGGAGAAGGATGGCATGCCGGCAGCCGTGAGGCCTGTGCTGTTAGGCAAGAAGAAGATCCTGGATCCGGCGTTGCCTGCAAAGGACCCGAGTCAGGACAAATGGGACGAAAGAGACAGAGAAATGGAGTACCTGAAGAGCAAGGTGAATGAGATTCTTGCCTTGAACTTGTCTCAGTCCCAGCCGCAGTCTCAATCACCTCAGTCACAACCAACGACGACGACGACGGAGGTTGCGAGGGTACCGCTTGTTGAGCGGACAGGGACAGAAGGTAAGGGCAAGGGAAAGAAAGAAAGGAAGGGGAAGACAAAGCCGGCGCCTGTTCCCACACCGGCTGCGAAGAAATCGCAGCCGCAGGTACCAAGGCGACAGACGGCTCCTGTTCCCGTTCCCGTTCCCACGTCGGCTGCGACTGCTAAAAAGCAAACGCAGCCGCAGGTACAAGGGGGGAAGAAGGCCATCCCCGCCCCGGTTCCCACGGGAGCCGCGAAGGAAACGCGGTCCCGGGTACTGGGGGGCAAGGACACAGCCAAGGAGGAAGAGCCCGCGGGAGACACGTGGGCTAAGGTGGTAGGGAGAAAAAAGAAGAAGGAAGGGACTCAGAAAAAGAAGGCTGAGCCGGAAAGGAAGTCGCTCTCTCAGCCTTCCGCCCAGAAAGGGAAGGAAACAAGGAAGAGGCGGGTTCCCAGAACAGCGGCCGTCATCCTCACATGCCCAGAGGGAGAGTACTCCGAGTGTATGGGTCTAGTGAGGAACAAGATAGCCCTGGAAGAGGTAGGGATCGCCAGAGCCCTAAATGTCAGACGAACGGCTACTGGCGCGTTAAGCTTGGAGATCTCGGGCCAGGGGAATGCCCAAAAGGCAGATACCCTGGCGGCCAAAATGTCCGAGGTCCTGGCAGGTAAGGAGGGAGTTCGGGTGAGCCACCCCACCATGACGGTGGACATCCAGTTAAGCGGGTTTGAGGACTCGGTGAAGGGAGAGGAGATCAGGGAGATCCTCGCCACGAGGGGGAAAACAGGCCTGGAGGCTGTGTCGGTCGGGCCCGTTAGGCGAATGGGCAACGGACTTTGCACAGTCGTGGCTAAATGCCCACTGGCGACGGCGAATGCCCTAGCCAGGGAAAGGAGGGTAGCACTGGGGTGGTCGAACGCTAGGGTCGACCTGCTGGACAAGAGGCCACTCCAGTGCTACAAGTGCCTGGAAATGGAGCACACCAGAGCGAAGTGTCCCAGCGAGCAGGACAGATCAGGTGCCTGTTACAGGTGCGGGGTTGGGGGGCACACGGTGAAGGGGTGTAGCGCACCCATCAACTGTGTGGTGTGTGAGAGCAAGGGTCTGCCCCACGACCACCGAATAGGAGGATCGCTATGCACAGGGTGCAAGAGCGCTAAGGGAAAGGGACCGAATGGCAAAGGGCCCGCGACTACGCCAAAGGCAACAAAGGCCAAGGCGGGGTCCGGGCAGAAGCCGAAGGTCGTGGAGAATCTGGTGGTCTCCGGAATCACCGTTTCCCATGAAGGGAAGTTTATTGCCGGTCTTGACAACTTACTCCCGAAGGAGAAAAGGACGAAGCCGCCCCCAAAATCGACTAGGGAGAAGGTGGCTACACCGCAGGAGAGGGGGACCGCAGAAATGATGGAAGTGGAGGTAGCAGCAGAGGAGGCGGTACTCCCCCAACCTGTCGTGGAAACAGGGAAGGAAGCGGAGGAGACTCCTTCGCAGAACATGGATGCGGAATGGGAGCCGGTAAACAAGGACTCAATTGGGTGGGATGAGCTGGAGGACTCCTCGGTGGGCCGTATGTAATGGCCTGGCCGGTCCTCCAAGCGAACCTCAACCACGCCCGCGCGGCGCAGGATCTCTTCTGCCAAACAATGGCGGAGCGCGGGTGTGGTCTGGGGATCGCGGCCGAGCCCCACAACGTCCCAAGGAATCACCTTTATTGGGCGGGGGACGGGGGGGACTCGGTCGCGATAACGTGGAGGAATTTGCCGGGATCCCCTCAGGGCGTCCCGAAGAAGTTGGGGCGAGGGTACGTCCGCGTGGATTGGGGGCCCATCTCGGTAATCGGGATATACGCCCCTCCGAGTTGGAGCCTGGCCGAGTACGAGCAATTTTTGACGGAAGTCGAGGACTGTGTCCGTGGATGCTCGTCCGGCCGGGTCATTGTCGCGGGGGATTTCAATGCGAAGTCGCGCGTTTGGGGTTTCCTGCGGCAGGATCGGAGGGGCGACGCCACCGAAGAGTGGGCGGCGGGCCTCGGCCTGACGTTGATAAACACAGGCCGAGCGAATACGTGCGTGCGGCGGCGGGGGGAGTCGGTGGTGGATCTGACTTGGTCCACCCCCCTCGTCGCCCGCGATATACGCGACTGGCGGGTGGCTGCGGAACTGGAGACACTCTCCGATCACCAATATATTATGATGACGGTCCGCACCACCCCCAGGGAGGTACTCGCCCGCCGCCGGCTTGTCAACAGGAACAAGCGAAGATGGGCCCTCAAGAAGATGGACGTGGACCTTTTCCACGCGGCCATAACCGTCCTTACATGGGGCGGAGAGGAGGAGGCGGCTGATGGGGAGGACGTGGACGTGGATCGGATGGCCGGGGGTCTGGCGCGGTTGATGGCCAAGGCCTGCGACGTCGCGATGCCCCGGGTCCGGTCGCTCCCCCCCCGTAAAGCCGCGTATTGGTGGACGGAGGAGTTGGCTGCGTTACGCCGCTCCTCCGTCATTGCCAAAAGGAGATGGCAAAGAATCCGCGCAGGTAGAGGCGATCTTCTGGATGAGGAAGAGGCGGGGGAGGCCTGGCGTACCGCCCGCCAGGCTCTCTCCACAGCCATATTTGCGGCCAAGAGGCTCTCCTGGAGGGAGCTTCTTGACAGCGTAGAAAAGGATCCGTGGGGGCGTCCTTACAAGCTCGTATTAGACAAGCTTAAAGCCTGGACGCCCCCGCTCACGGAGACGCTGGCTCCCCAGTTCGTCGGCGTGGTAGTCGATAAACTCTTCCCCAGAAAAGATGGGGGAGAGGTGAGATTCCCGCCGACGGCAATTCCGGAATGGAAGGAGGAGTGGGGAGTCAGCGAGGAAGAGCTGTTGAGGGCTCTCAAAAGGGTCAGGAGGAACAAGGCTCCTGGCCCTGATGGGATACCCGGGAGAGCTTGGACCTTGGCCGCAGGGGAACTGTCCGGCAGAATGCGAAAGACATTCACCAAATGCCTGAAGGCCGGACGGTTCCCCACAAGATGGAAGGAGGCCAGCCTGGTGCTCCTGCCGAAGGCGGGCAAGTCTCCGGACTTGCCCTCAGCCTACCGGCCCGTGTGTTTGCTGGACGAGGCGGGTAAGATCTTCGAGCGAATCATCGCCGAACGCCTCGTCCAGCATCTGTCCAACAGGGCAGAGGGTGGTATCTCGGATGACCAGTTTGGCTTCCGTGCCGGGAGATCAACGATCGACGCTATTAAGCGTGTCCTCTCCCGGACGGAGGCCGAAATAGAGGCGGGGAGGGTAGCGATGGGCGTTTCTTACGACGTTAGTAACGCCTTCAACTCCCTCCCCTGGCCGGTGATCGGGGAGGCCCTGAAAGAGTTCGGGGTCCCCGATTACCTCATCGAGGTCGTCCGAGATTACTGCAAGGATCGCGGATTAATATACACGGACCGGGAGGGGGTCCTGACGTTTAGGCTCGTCGAGTGCGGTGTTCCGCAGGGGTCAGTGTTAGGGCCCCTGCTTTGGATCATCGGCTACGACCGGGTCTTCAGGACCCCCCTCCCCCTAAATTGCTGGCTCTCAGGTTACGCGGACGACGTGTACTTGGGAGTCAGCGGGGGAGGATGGCAGGAGCTGTTTGGGCTGGCCAATACGGCAGCGAAATGTGTGGTGCGCTCAATACGGAGGCTGGGCTTGGAGGTGGCTCCGCAGAAGACTCAGGCGACGGTCTTCTGGAATCGTCGAGCGCGGGGCCCTCCTCCTAAGCGACTCAGTCTCCGTGTGGAGGGAGTACGAGTCTCGACCACTCCTCACTTTAAATATCTGAGGGTTTGGCTGGACGAACGTAGGAGCTTTAGCGAGCACGTGAACCGCGTCGCCCCTAAGGCCAAGAGGATGGCCAATAGTTTGGCCAGGATCTTGCCAAACATCGGCGGGGCGAGCGGTCACGTGCGTCGCCTCTATGTGGCGACCGTCCATTCGGTGCTGCTCTACGGAGCACCGATATGGTGGGAGAAGGTGGGTGGTAGCATCCACCTAAACGCCAAGATGGCGGCCGCGCAGCGGATAATCGCGCTTAGGGCCGCCAGGGCGTACAGGACGGTCTCCTACATGGGGGCCACAGCCCTCGCGGGAATCCCCCTTATAAAGCTCCTGGCCGAATCATACGCCAAAATGTATGAGGCGGCCAGTGAGATAAGGAGGGTACACGGGATGATCCCGCCGAGGGCCAAACAGGCGCTGAGGCTCCGAACCAGGGAGGCCCTCCTCCAGGACTAGAAGGCGTACCTCGCGGACCTGTTGCAGACGCAACGGCCGCAGGAGGTCTATGGGAGGAGGGTCCTCGAAGCGGTCCAGCCAATACTCGAGGAGTGGGTGGAGGGCAGCAAAAAAAGGTTCGCTGCCTTCCACGCGGTGCAGGTGGTAACAGGCCACGGATGTTTCGGCGACTACCTGCACCGCATCGGGAAGAAGCGCACCACACGCTGCCACTACTGCCCCGAGGCGGTGGACACGGCGCAGCACACCCTAGAGGTGTGCCCAGCGTGGGACGAGGAGCGCCGTGTCCTCGGGGCAGCGATAGGTCAGGACCTCTCTCTCCCGGCGGTGTTAGCCGCTGTGGCAGTGCCGGGGGATATCGGGAGGGAGAGGTGGAAAAAGTTCGTCTCCTTCTGCGACTCGGTTATGTCGCGGAAGGAGGCGGACGAGAGAATTAGGAGGGGAGAGGTTTCTCCTCCCACGTCGTCGGGGAGGGAGAGCTCCGGCTAGGGCTCCGGCGGCGATGGGAGCGATTAACAACAACCGGACACGGGTGGGGGAGGCGCTCTCTCCGACAAGGGGCGCTCCATAACCCCTGCCCACACAGTGCCCGGGCACCCACTTCGTTCGTTTTTTTCGGGGGGTTGGTGTTGGCGTTGGGCGTTATGCCGAGGAGGAGGTGGAACGGGGGCAGACCGCTGGGTCTGCCTCCCTACCACCCATTTTGGTGCCAAGCAGGTTGGTGGAGGAAGAAGGGGCGGGCCGGCGGAGGCTCGGGCGGGATCCTCTTCGGGGTTCCCGTCACTAGCGCTCCCCCCGGTCCGCGGGGGCGGGGGGGTCGTCCGTCACGAAGAGTTTATGGCTCTCCCGGGGCGGCGGCCCCCAACCGTGCAATCAGGGGAAGTGAGGGGAGGAGGAAGGCACTTCGCGCAGAAGGGGCGACATTGTCCCTGTCGTCTTTCGTTGCCTCCTCCTTCCCTCACCCGGGGGGCAGTCGGGTGGACGGGGATATCCACTCGGCCGCTGCTCAGATTTTGAGCAACTCCGGAAGGGGGGGTGGCGGATGGGCGTGGTGGCACCCATCCGTCACAAATTAGACTTGATCGCCTAGAAGGGCGACGTAGGGGGGGGCCCACGGAAGGATCAGTGCGTTTCCCGGGGCTTCCCCAGTACAGTACAGCGAGGGTCACTCGTGGTGGTTTTAGCCGGTAGGCCGGGGAGAAAAGGCGGGACTTTCGGGTCTCTGTTCTCCGCGGAATCCGGCACTACCCTGTCCCACCCCGGGGGCAGGGTGTCTTCCCCTCCTCGGAGGGGCTACTGGTGCTTCAAACCGAGGTGAAGCGAGGGCGCTCCCCGATCAGGAGCACTCCCCGATCAGGGACACTCCCCGATCGGAGGCTTTGGCCTCCGTGACTGGTTGTCCCTGTGACTGGTTGCTCCTGTGACTGGTTGCCTTCGCGGATCCGAAGGATTCCAGTAGTTAAAAATTTTCACCACGTAAAAAAAAAAAAGGTTACTGGTTCACTTTTAGACCGAACTTTTTTTTATTGCAAATATCAAAACGTTTTTTTATGAAACGGATTTGTGCCATGGTCCCACCCCCCCACCCCTCCTTCAAGGGGTTGAAATTGGGGATTTTGGTTTTTGGGCTGTAACTTCTAAGGGAAGGGTCGGAGGGGGTTAGGGTCTGAGGACCGAAGGTAGTCCTCGATGAGACGCGTCCATCCCCCCAGGTCCCATCCTCCTTCTACCGTTCAGGACTTAGAAATTTTTAAAAATTTTTAAAATTTTTTTATGACGGAACCTGAAACGCTTTTTTGTGATCCGAACTTTGGCACAGGTCCCATTTTCCCCCGACCCCTCCTTCAAGGGGTTGATTTTTTACTTTACAGTAGCACCTAAGGGGATGGACTGGGGGGGGGTGGGACCTGAGGGAAAGTTGGTCCCCTCGAGGAGGACTATCCATCCCCCCAGGTCCCGTCCCTTCCTTACCCCTCCTTTGGGCTCTGTACTTTTGGACGAGGGGGTTGAAGTTGAAAATTTTCCAAGTTACAAGGGGTAAACCTTAGAAAAATCGTGTCCCAAGTGTTTGTGCAAGGTGATAGGGAATGTCGAGAAACGCGTTTTGGACCCTATTTTTGTGGACATTTTTTTTTAAATTGGAAAAGTGTCAAAAAAAGGGGGGTCCAAAACGACGTTCTCGACATTTCCAGTCACCTGGCACAGACATTGGGAGAAGAATTTTTACAAGGTTTACCCCTTGAAACTTAGAAATTTGCGGCATCAACCGCCCCGGGAATGGTGGGAGAGGGGTGGGACCATGGCCAAAGTTCGAGACTCGAAGAAATAGGAAAAAAAGGAGGGGGAGAAAAATCAATTTTTTAATGGAGCACTTTTGGGGTCTTTCTCCATGGTCCGCGCTTTTTGACAATAGGGTATATAAGTCGTGCAAACTCAGGGGTCCTCAGTACCCGCGATTCGGGATAGGTTTCAACTCGGGCTTCCGCGAAAGTGCCAGTGAGGTGCAGTGAAGTGTCAGTGAAGTGCAGTGAAGGTACGGGAAGCGTACGCAAAAAAAAAAACAAAAGTGCAGACAAGACAGCGCTTCGAAGGAATATCAGTGCTGCGAGCGCGCAAGAGGAAAATAGTTGGAGGACGCGCGCAAGAGGAGGACGGGCATCGAGAGTGCGTCGCGATGTCGAGAGTGCGGGAAAGGCGCGCGCGCTCGCCGAGATTCAGCGAGAGCAGCACGGAATCCGAAGATTCGGACGTTGTGTACAAAGGCGAGCGGTGGCCGGAAGGCGACGTTGCCTCCGCCGCCGAGTCGGCCCACGAAGAGTCCGACGACAGGCAGGGCGTTCATCCGTGGATACGGGCCCTGTCCCCCGTGACACTGAGCGTCGAAGACGTGGACAACTTTAAGAAATACGAGAGAACGTCGGACTTTGACTCATACGTAGTGTCGTGTTTAACCATGGAACCGTTTCGATGCAACGCCGTGTGCAAGGTCGACACGAAACCGACGAGAATCTCCGTATGCAAGAACACGAAGCTGACGTGTTATTACATGAAGAGGAACGACTTTAGACCCGTGCGCGAATCCAATTTTAAAGCGTGCGACGAATTGAACGTGAGGTCGACGTTCTACGAAACGCAGATCGCGACCGTCGATTCGAAACCTCTGTTCATGTTGTTCCAAATCGATCGAGAGTCTCAGTTTTTCGACGCCATTCCCGAAGATTTGCGCGCAGCGGTGAGCACGTTCGTGAGAGTAATCATAGCGCGAGCTGCTCGAAAACTCCTGGACGATTGTGAAACCGCGCGCGCTGGGATTAAATACTTGGTGGCCGTCGTAGATCGTACTTACAATATATTCGAGGCAGATTTCCAAGTATTTGCCAAGTTGTTGACCAAGAGCATGAGCAAAAGGAACATCCGAGACAAGTGCGGGATAAACTTCTTAAGGTTCTATCAAGCCGAGCACGACCTCCGATTAGCGAGATACAAGGCGGAGAGCATCTTTATTGTCTCGCTGAAGGAGAATCACCCGCACGTGGACGTCATTCAGGTTCATATCGCCGACGTCGTAAGATCGCGAGACGACGCGGCGATCGTCGTAAAACTGACGGGGAGCCAGCGCGATTCCTTGCAAAGTGTATACGCCAACTCGATAAAGTTGGGACCGCGCATAGGCAGATACCGCGTGGGATTTCTGCACGATTACGGCTACTTCGATTGCCATCAGTCGCCGCGGCAGAATCGAATCATCACGTTCTCACAGGCATACTGTTCGGCAGCCAAGATGGTAAGAGCGAACCTCATACAATATCTGTGCGATTTGGACAACTACA
>NW_020213258.1:0-2199 GCF_003070985.1 Temnothorax curvispinosus | reverse complement strand
GGAAAGAGGCGTCATAATCCAGTTGAACAATTGGAAGAGACACGTCGATCGTTGCGTGTCCCTCGACCGTGACATTCTCGGTCAACTCGAGTCGTGCAGCTACGACGAATATAACATCGACCCGTGGGTATCGCCGTCCTGGATAGTGTTTGGAATACACGCCGACTATCGGTTGACCTATTTCGTGCACGGTGCGGCGCGGGTGCACAATTACGAGATAACCCGTGCAATGATGACCCGTGGAACGGAGGGCAACTCGGTCGACAGAGGAATAGTGGTCCTTAAACCGACCATCGATCCCCGAGTCATTAATGTGTATCCGTTATTTTCTTCCAACATCAAGGTGATACATATGCGACCGATCCAACATCAGTGGCTCGTCATAACCGCCACGGAGAATAGAGCGTTTAACGAAGACGGAACGCCAAGCGGAGACATCGACGAGCTTCAAATAAAATACTTAATGGCGTCCTACGCATCGTGGGCGTACACCCAGATTATGAAAGGGAACGACGACGAAAAAAATAAAAGAGAATTGGTCGAAAAGTTCTTCGTCAGCGACACCGACGCTTTTACCCTCGACATATTCGTCCGTCAGTTGACGAAAATCAAGAGGAAAGACAGACACTTGACCACAGCGTCGAAAACTACGTTCACGGCGAACGACATAGCCCGAGAAATGGTGCGACCGACTAACTCGTCGTTCGCAAAAATCGTCCGGATGACGATGCGCGTCGCTGACGAAGACGCGTTCATAAATGTGCTTACCGACTACGTTATGAGTCACGTCCAACTGTTCCCAACGAATATAATGAAAGGCTGGCAAAAATATTACGGCTGGAGAAGAGTCGTCGATTACCGAGACGAAACGACAAGATTGACGCGTTACCGTTTGGAAAACGCGGTTATCACCGCTCGTACCGACAAGAAAAAGCGTAGCGGCCGTCGCAAATCTAAGTCCGCAGCACCGAGACTATCTACGGTTCGAGAAGAATCCGAGCCAGAAGAGCCAGAGCCCGAAACAGAGAGGTCGGCCTCAACGTCTCGCGTCGAGAGGCGCCGTACGAGGAGGTTAATTTTATCGAGCGAAGACGAAGACGAAGACGACGCCGCCGCTGCCACCGACGCCACCGTCGTTCTAACATCGCCGCCACGACCATCCTCGCCGCAGCCATCGACATCTGGATTGGGAACGTCAGGATCGGCAGGATCGACGCCACAGACGAGACTGAGATTAGCGCGAATGTCTTTGAAGGACAAGTCTTTAACGCCCGTGACGACTGTTGCTTCACCGTCGGCATCGATGCCACCACCACCACCAAAGACATTGAGAAGGTCGGCCCGATTATCCGGGCGTGAATCGGCCGCCGCCGAAAGCGACGTCAGCACGGCGAGTAACAAACCGAAGAAAAAAATGCGAATGAAGGTGACCCATTTTACTGAAGCGATGGACATCGCCTTGATCAACCACGGATTACAAACGTGCTCCGTGAACAACTTGACGACGTAGGGATGCCTCAAGGAGATACGTCCGGATCTATTCGCAGCGTTCACACCGTCGAAAATGAGATGGCGCCTTAAGCAACTCAGCGCGGGAATCTATAAAACCCAATTCGGCGAAACGTACGAACAACAGTTGTCGCTGATCCGCGATTTAGTGAAGGCCCAAGGAGTGCGATAGTATGTATACTCATAGAAAAAAACAAAACAACAAAAAAAACATAAACAGAAAATAACAAAAAAATATATAAAAAGAAAAGCAAAGAGAAAAGGCCATGTACATAGTAGTTATATAGTCAGTGTAAAGAGAGGCCAATTTAGAATTTAAGCATCCCCCAACATTTCCCTTTCCTATTCCAACTTCCCTTTTCTTCTCGTTTCCTTCCCCCCCGCCGATGTGGCCGCTACCTTGTCGCGGTGGCGGGGTTTTATCGACCAAGAGCGGCCACAGATAACTTTACAAAATATTAAGATGCGCTCAGGGATGTAATGCAAAAAAAGATATAAATCAAAATACTTAAAATTTATATACATATATATAAAAAAAAGAGCGCTAAAACAAAAGAAAAGAAAATAAAACTTAGCACTACTCCTTGGTGGTTCCCTCGTAAAGTTTTAAGGTATTCTTTAGCCTATTCAGCAAGACATCCACCTGCTTCATGGCAGACGCCCTTTCCATAATTTCCAGAAGCCTGGATG
>NW_020213257.1:0-1192 GCF_003070985.1 Temnothorax curvispinosus | reverse complement strand
TGCGCGGCATAACAGAACCAATCGCTACTAGCCGCTCAATGAGTGGTCGCGTTCTTAAATGCCCCTAAAAGCCCGTATCAGACTATGGATTGGGATTGAGATTGGATTAAAATTTGACCAATCAGAGCAAAGTTCACTAAACTTGCAATCAGTTATCTTTATTCTGATTGATTAAATTTCAATCTAATCTCAATCCCAATCCGTAGTCTGATACGGACTTAATGGCTGCGTTTAGGAAACAACCGTTGAGTGAGCGCTCAGTGATTTTTTATTATAATTGGTTTTACACTTAGATCAGGAGAAGAAAGCAAGAACCAATCATATTAAAGAATCATTGAGCACTCAACGATTGTGCCTCCTGAACGCAGCGTTGCAGCCAATGGCGGCGTTCAAAAGAACAATTACTAAATTACCTTTTTTTGCACATTCTGCGTTGATTAATTGTTTCTAAAAGTAATAGCCAATCACGTTTGATTGATACTAAGCAACTTAATTTGCTGAACGCACCCAATCGTTCGGCGAACGCTAGCTGCTTTACCTGCTTAACCGTGCTTAAAATAATAGAACTGCAATCCATTTGGTGCTACATATGCTTTGAAGCGTACATTTCTTTGTCCCGATTAGTCAAACTTCAAGCAATTTCAGTCTTCAATGCGTAATCTGATATAGATTTAGGGCCAGAGCACAAAGATTAGGGCCGGTCTACAATGGGTGTTGTAAGTCGTAAGTCGTAAGAATTGGCCAATCACAGTTCATTATTCTTCGACCGCAAGGAGAATAATATGGACTGTGATTGGTCAATTCTTACGACTCACGACTTACAACATCCATTGTAAATCGGCCCTTATCATAACCGTTTACGACTCTGTCGTAAGTCATAAGCCGGTGTCGGATCATCATTGCACGTAACAAAGATTTAGGGCCGGTTTACAATAAATGTTGTAAGAGTCGTAAGAAGTGCGATTTTTTCATTATTTTGACCGTAATAGGGATTTTACGATTCTAGTAATAAATGACTCCTGTCGACCCTTAAGACCATCTTAAATACAATCTTAAGATGTCATTAACCAATCACAGAGACGTATTAGCATCTTAAGATATTATTTAAGACGGTTTTGAAATAAGATCTGATTATGAATACCGGCCTATAATAGGTGTTCTAAGCCATAAGAAATTGACCAATCATAGTGGA
>NW_020213256.1:5613-5678 GCF_003070985.1 Temnothorax curvispinosus | reverse complement strand
TTGACTCGTACGTATGTCATATATATATATATATATATATATATATATATATATATATATATATA
>NW_020213256.1:0-5603 GCF_003070985.1 Temnothorax curvispinosus | reverse complement strand
ATATATATATATATATATATATATATATATATATATATATATATATACAAGTCGATTATTATGAGGACAAAATTTGATATAAAGTGATTACTTTGGGGACAAACGATTACTTTGAGACCCGTCCTCATTATTTTATACACAAATAGATTACTTTGAGGACTGTTCCCAAAGTAATCGTATATGAGAAAAGATTACTTTGGGGACTGTCCCCAAAGTAATCGTATATAAGAAAAGATTACTTTGGGGACTGTCCCCAATCATGTATAAGAAAGGATTTTGGAAACCTATCAATTAACAGGTTACCAAAGAAATCCTGTCTTATTTAGTTATATATATACTATTATTTTAGGGACAGTGACTTTGTTAAGTATGATAACAAAACTACATATAATAATTTCCAATTTCACAAAACATTTGTTAAGGGGTTGGGAAACAGAAAAAACATATAATACGTGTTTGTGTATTTTACTATTTACTCAGGCATTTAACGGTTGAAAAAATATTCAATGATAAAAAAGTGTCTTATATACATAATAGCTTGGAAAAATCCTTTCTTTTGTAATTTTAAATCTTCTCGACACTTTTGCTTTTTTAACTTATATTAGTTCAGCTACAAAGAGAAAACCTCAAGAAACACGATAGTGTGCGCGCTAAATGCAAACATCAGCGCATGAGTATGAAATCACGTCGTGTATCTTTACGCGTGCCGTCGAATTGAGCAGATACACATTTATCAGATCAAAATAATAACTGAATCGATCGATTTCTTAGTAGACTGAATCAATTGCTTGAGATCATATTGTTGTGCAAGAAAAGTGTCTATTCTTGATGATTTAATGAGCACTTGATAGTTTATATTTTGAAATACTATTGAAATTATCTGATTTTATTAATGCTAGTTATACATTTCTGTTATTTGAGACGATAAAGAGAGAAGAAACCGAAAGCTAAGGTCGTGACGTTCCACCAGATTCTCGTGCACTTTTTCGTCTTAATATACGGAAATATGTAATTGGTATGAACAAAATCGGGTTGTTCAATTACAACAGAATACGAACTAAAAATGTTTTTGAATTATATTTCTGTTATTTATGGTTGCAAAGATATGAGCGTTTTATGACATTAAAACGTTGCCTGGCGCCCGTTTCCTTATGCTTCCATGCGCTATATTGTTATAATATACTGACATACGTAATTGGCATTAATAAAATCGAGCAATTTTAATACAACAGATTGCAATGTAAACAGTCTGTTTTAAATTATCTATATATCTTCAACGGTTGTCGAAATATTTGCAATAAACACTAAAAAAGATATTTTAGCTCCAAGAAACATAGTTTGACTTTGCGGCAGGTTATTTTTATCACCGGTTGTACACTCAGATTATTACGCCAAGTGCGGGAATGACGACGTACACGGCACCTTGCAAATATTTTAGTATTTTTACTGTCAGCTGATTTTTGATGATGTCGTTTCATAACCACCTCGCTAGACAGGATTCATTGTTGATGAGATTGCGAAAACATAACTGTAATACGACTTTACGTGAACTATTTCGACATACATATTAATCATTTATGCCTTCCAATATTCAAAATAGCTGCTATATTTTCCACAATTTTTTTGTTAATAACTTTTTAACAAATAACGAGTGCGGGCTAAAACCTTCTAAAGGTCACTCAGGAGGGTGACCTTGACAACATACTAAAATATCAAAGTCATCCAAGGTGGTCCCCTCGATGTACACAATTACCAACATTACATATATACACGCATATATTTCTAATAAAATTATTAGCTATCAAAATGACATAATACGTTTACGCGAGCGTTACTTCTGTGACTTACGATAATTCACTCATTTACGCGGAGTAAATTAACGTAAGCTACTACAAAATCTTGTTTACACGAAAGAATTATCGCAAGCTACAGAAATAATGCTTGCGTAAACGTAGTAATAGCTGCATATGTATAGCATAAGACTGTTTAAACTAATGAACGTTCAATATGAACCACTTAAGCCGTTATTCATAGTCGTATCTTATTTCAAGATTGTTTTAAGTAATGTCTTACTAATACTAACATTTTATTGGTTGGACGATGTCTCAAATCTACATCTGACCATACTTAAAACGATCTTAAATATGAATACTTATGCTAGGTCTACAATGCGAGTCGCAAAGTTATGAGTCGCAAGAATTGACCAATTACAATCGAATTTGAGGAGAATAATCGACTGTGATTGGTCAATTCTTGCGACTCACGACTTTGCGACTCCCATTGTAGACCCAGCATTACTATGAATACCGACCTTAATTTACAATGCATGCTCATTGGTCTGAACATTCTCATGCTATGCATATGCATCTATGTCATTTTGTATTTGATGACTGTGAAGCGCGGCAACGTATACGTGGAAATCAAAGATTAGGTGGACGTTATTAGTATGTAAACGTAACGTTTCGTTGTTTGACGGAATCAATATTGAATATTAAATCAAGTTTTTCTGCGTTTTTTGTATTTAGATAAGCTGAGGTAAGAAAGTTTAATTTAGGTTAGGCAATGATAGTCTTCAATTTGCATACAAAGTTTGTTGTATTTACTTAAGCAAATTCACTGTTTTTTTAAATAGAAAACATGGCAAAAATACATTATTTCTTAATAAAAAGAAATCGAAAGCACTATGTGTGGACAAACAGAAAAGAGAAACATGACGTTATAATAGCTAAGCATGGTACGTATATTCTAACTTAAACACAATTGTCACAGCTGCGCTTGTCACAGCTTCATTTGATGCTACAAACACTTTGAAGCATCCTTCTTCTGCTTCTTTCTTTATTGAGAGAAAGGAGAAAAGAAGTGCTTCGAAGCATTTGTAGTGTTGAGTGGAATGTATCTTTTATTGTAACCAGTAATATTTTATAAGTGAAAAAATGTAATTTAACTTTTTAAACATATAAATGTTATCAATATTTTTATTCTTTTTCAGGAAACTATGGTGTACTTAAAAATATTGCGAATAATTTAAATATGAATATTCCTTACATTTATTTGACGAAAGTTATCAGAAAAACAAGTAAGAAAATGAATAATACAGAGTAATAAATCTATTATAGTACTATATAATGTCCATTTCTATCAACGCAGGTTAATTTTAATCTTGGTTTAACTTACCTGTAATCTTTTCCTAGTTCTAAAAGTTAGAAAAAGATAGAAAGTAAGTTAAACCAAGATTAAAGTTAATCTACATTGGTAGAAATGGGCATAAAACAAATAAGTCTTAACTTTAATGTATATTTTTAAATGTGTCTAATATTTGTAAAACTACTAACTATGTAATATTTTCTCAAAATTAGATTAAGTAACGCACCAACGTCAGATTCCAACCATAATAGAAAATAAAATATTACCGAACTTTTATATAAAAGGTATCTACATATTAATTTTTAATTCTATGAATTTTACATACTTATTATAATACTGTTTTGTATTTTTTTTTACATACTATTTTATTAATTTAGAGATAGTTATTGGGTTATCATTAATAATTGTTTAATTTAATAAGTTAAAAATAATTAGAGAAATAAACTATATTGTCTATTGATTAAATGTTATTATAATGTAAAACTTAATAATTTATTATTTTTTTACTTTACTTTTTTCTAATTTGTTTTAGAAAAAATGAGTTAATCACTAGATATAATTCCAAATGTTTAAATTTGATATTGGATTTTCATTTTATCTATTGTTTATTAAACATTAAAATTCTTTGCTGATTGCTGATTTGATTATTAGGGTATACTATTGAAATTTTTAAAATTATTAATTACAGTTGTAAAAAAAGAACTTTATTTAAACGAAAAACAAAAAAAGGAAAATCAAATTCAAGAACTCAATAACAAAAAGGACATAAGTAAGATGAACATAAGAGTGAAAAACGTAGAAGAAAATGAAATTAATTTAGGCGTTATTCTACACAATGATGATACTGGAATAACAAATAATTACAAAAATAAAAAACAAACAAATGAAATTAAGTTATATAACAATCTACAAGATAACTCAGGTATGATGTTCAATTATTGTATTCAAAATATTTTTAAAACATTTTTGACTTCTAAGTTTTTACATTTATCGATTGCATAAATAGAGAAAAGTATGTTTCGCAAAGCAATTGTAGAGATTATAAGATACAACAAAAATAGAAATAAAGATAGAAAATGAAAATGAAGTAAATTTAAAGATTGTTCTATAAAATTATGAAAGTAGAAGTACTAATAATTATAAGTTTTGAAAAGATAATAAATTAATATTATATAATTAACAGAAATTGGAAGGTACACAGTAAATTTCTAAGTCATAAAAATCCTAGAGCTGAAAGATAAAATATCTATATAATGTTTATATAAAGATATTATTTATTAACAGAAATGAATGAAACTGAAGATAGAAAAATTCTCGACGGACATAACAAAAGGCGTGTTTTACAAAATTATAAAGAGAGTGGAAAGAGCAATAAACAGTTTAATAATATACAAGGTAATTTGAAGTCAAAATAAGATAGAAATAAAAATCTGATAGAAGTTTTGGTATTTTTAATTAAAATGTCATGTAACATATACATATTCATTTACCTATCAGTTTTTCCTTTAGTTTCTTATTTTAAAATAATTGATATTTTATTTTAACATCTGCCGCTTTTATAGATCGTTCTCAATTTCTGCTTGATGCGTTTAATCGCGCATTTTATAAAAACTTGTCATATAATGAAAATTCAAGCAAGCAACTAATATGTAATGACAGAAAAAACAAATCTGAAACAATTACAGAGCCGGAAGTATGCAGGTAAATAAAGTTTTTCTAATGTTGCACAATAATAAAATGAAAAATTTTAATTTACTAAAATACGAATAATTTGCTAGTTATTTCAGATGTATGCGGCAATTTATGGCAACAAGACACTTTTGAAGACAAGTATGTAAAATATATGTACGACATAGCGCATCACAAATATTTCATAAAGAAATGAAATATATAGTTAAGACTCTTTAATTTAAATAATTTTATCTAAAATAGTTATAATTACAATTTTGTAAATATTTGATTTTTAAATTCAAATTTATTTTATTATATTAAAAAAAAAGTACTTTAATTAAAAAAGTTAAATAAAGAATTAATTTTTCATTAAAAATTTTTTTAAATTTGTTTCTTTCTACAAACAGCATTATTTTTTCTATTAGAAGAAAACATTTCTCTTTACTATTTCTAGAAATATTTATATCAATTAATGTTTCATAAAACTAAAACATCAAAAACTAATAATTAATCTAGTTTTATTTTAACGCTATGCTTTATATTCTTTTTGCCATGTCTTACATATTATTTTATGGTTACGCTTTATTTTCTATTTTTTCTGTGTATTATACATACTATTTGTTTTATAAATTGTTATATTGTTGAAAGTATTACACACATTTTTCTTGGATTTTTCTAGATTGAAGCAGTATTCAGACAAAACATGTTCCTGAACAAGGAATTAGAGATATTTTAGTTTTTTATTTCAATGTTTATTTTTGTGACTAATTTGCATTGAAATATATCAT
>NW_020213255.1:0-1692 GCF_003070985.1 Temnothorax curvispinosus | reverse complement strand
AAACGGCTCATTTCCGGACCTATGTTTGTATGAACTTTTTTGCTTGTTTTTGGGTCCCGAATCACCTCCTGAAGTGGAGTAGGCGATTTTTCGGACACCCTGTAAATGCGGCTCTCAGTTCTCTTATACCTGAAATAGGCGTTTGAAAATGTTAATATAAATAGTATAATATATTATAAATTCGAAAAATGAGTATTGGACTCCTAAAATATAAAATAAAGATCAGGAATGGCTATAGGAGTCAGACGCAGTTGTCAATGCGTAAAAAAAGTTTAAGCAATTTTATCGATCGAGTATATATTCAAACGTTTCGGCTCGGGATTGAGCCATCTTCAGTAAAATATATAAAAAAGTTAATAATTACTCCCATTCTCCTTGTTGGATCGGTGAGTTTCGAGATTGAAAGATCCCAAAAAAACAACACTGACTTTCGAATTACTATCCGATAGTCAAAAAGAACAAGAGTATTACAAAGTCATACAGAGTATATAACGAGTCTTCCGAAAAAATACAATATTATATGCAGAGACGAAATCAAACGAACATGTCAAGAAAGCGGACAAAAAAATTCAAAATTTTTTTACGCACTGACAACTGCGTCTGACTCCTATAGCCATTCCTGATTTTTATATTATAAATTCGTATACAGAATAACTCTTCAGTATAAATGTCAAATCTCATGAGTACGTATTACAGTATATACGTACGAATAGTTTATTAATTAGTAAATTACTTACCTGAACGGAAACAGCAATTTGCATTATAAATAACTTCTTTCATTTCAGCACTGATGGAGATGCTGCACAAAACACCGTATGCTGTCTATAACATAAATGTAGAATCTGATTCATCACTGAAAATAAGGAATCTAATACTTCTTCGAATATTGCTAGGAATGTTATTAAACTGAAATGTTATTAAACTTGAACTAAATTAAACTGAAATGAAGCTCAAAGAAGCATGTTTCTGAAATAAAAATAAATTATTACGCTGACACATTACGAGAGGTTAGGAAATCTGTCAAAACAGCTGTGTGCAAGGCAAAGATACGGAATGATATAATACAATTATTAATTATTTACGGACAGCACACACCATGCAAAAAGCTGAAATATACTTAATACACTTTCTTTAAGGAAAGGTTAAATAATGTAAAGCATGTAGTTGCATGTCTAAAGAATATTTTGGTTAAATTAATTTAATCAAGAATGTCGTAGCATGTAATTTAATATCCTTGAAGTTGTTTACGTTTCAAGAAAGTTCCGTTGAACATGTTCAGACAAGTCAGCTACATGTTAGAAGGAAATAGCGAGTATGGCTCGACTGGCTGCTGATAGGTTGCTTTTGAGATGGTAGGGATACAAAGCCAGCCGAGGTATAAAAGAGTGCCCGAGCAGCGACTCGTGGTCTTTTTCAAAGAGAATTTCGGCGTGGAAACGTTGTCTTTCTCACCGTGAATCTTGGAGAATCAACGTCGGTTGTTCCCAAACGGAAATACGTGTTCGGAAATAGATATATCGTGCATTATAATTAACATTCGTGATACTCGAATAAGGGAAAGATTAGTCACGCGACAGCGTGTTCTTGTCATCATTTTTTACTTAACGAACGATTGTTAAGTGGCAATAATCATTATTGTAATATCATCCAACGTAATACGGGATTGCACCCGGTTAACGCCCGATAGCCGTT
>NW_020213254.1:2423-2530 GCF_003070985.1 Temnothorax curvispinosus | reverse complement strand
GACTGTCATCGCGGAGTGTGGCGAGTTTCGTGCGTGTAGTGCGTCGTGTGCGTCATGATGTGACAGCTCGCGTCGTGTCGCGAGGTTAATCGTCCCGCGTCGTGTCG
>NW_020213254.1:0-2413 GCF_003070985.1 Temnothorax curvispinosus | reverse complement strand
TAATAGCATAATGTTAAAGCTAAATAGCGCGCGCGAAGCGCGCGCGTTTGTAGTGTCTAGTATATTCTAAAAAGAAAAATATATTCTCATCCATTAAGAATATGTGTTAAGAGGGCTTGCAAAGTATATAGTCCTCTTATTTCGAGAATACAATTTTTTCGGTATATATTTCAAATTTACCTAATTACCAGACCGCGTACAGATCCACGAAACTTACGGTTAAAGAAAAAAGAAAACCCGCGTCAAGTGTTTCTTGTGTGTGAAGCTACATAATAATAAAAAAAAAAACAGGTTCTAAAAAAGAACATGTACACAATAAGTATAATAAAGAAACATTATTTTTTTAAACCAGGCGTTACTAATTTATCATATTCACTTGACGCAAAGCTTTGGGTATCGTTATTTTTGTAGTAAGAAATACAAATAAAACTATAAGACCAAATTAAATCAATTAATTTTTCAATAATAATTTTGTAAGAAGCACGTATACTTGGCGTTTTTTTAATTTTTTTAAAAAAGCTTGTTTTGTACGATTATCACCCCTTTTTACAAGTACATGGAAATCATAACAATGCAAAACTTTCGATGTATAAACTTGCAAATAAAATAAAAGTGGACAATATAATTATTTAAAATTTTACGTAAGTTATACTTGTGCAGAGAGCTCAATATTTAAATATTTGGATATCATTACATTGTATAATATTCAAAAATCGAATAATTACTTATCAAGTGTGCTTGTGTCTTTTCTTGCTTGTTCAAATGATTGAGCGGGCAAACCAGGTGATTCTTGGCTTTGACATTCAGCAGTAGGATTCGTATCAAAATCCGTTGTAATTGAAGTGCTTAGTCTGCATTGAAAAACAATGCAATTAAAAATGGCATTATTTAAAATATTAACGTTATAAATTACTCTCTTGTAAAATTACTTTCGCAAAAGAGTAAAAATTTAAATAACAAAACATTATTATATTGCGTGATATAAGAAAATAATTACTCATTAAGTGCATCTGTTTTTTATGTCGTTTCTTTAATAAATGACTAAACGAGCAAACCAGATGTATCTTGACTTTGACGGTGTGCAGAAGGATCCATACTATCATCCGCTAATCTTGGTCTGTATAGAAAAGTGGTGTGATTAAAAATAAAAAAAGTTAATAATTATTAAAATACTACAAGTGTATATATTACTTAATGCTATTATGTCCTTATTGACGGTGAACCGCTAATGAAGTGAAGTTTTGTAAGTGAGAATGAGAAGGAGAAAGAAAGAGAAAGTTTTATACCTCAAATTTCTTTAATGCTAATGTCAAATAATTAATATCTAGACTGAGTTAGTGATTAAGGGAATCCTAAAGCCGTCTGTAATACCGGCTTTTTTTCTTAGCACTAATCTTTTAATTGGCTTTACAGAAATGCAAAATTCTTGTCTAGAATTAAAGTACGCATCAAAATCTAGGTCATGGTGGTCAAATTTATATCGAAAACGAGAAAAAATTAATATTTTTGTTAATTTTTGGTATACGTGACGACAATATTTGCTTTGTACAAAAATTCCACAATAAATATCCACAAAATTAGACCGGCATGACCTAGGGACAACATTTAAGAACAATATCGTGCAATTAGATCTAAGATTGAAAACCTAGAAAAAAAGATTAGTGTATATAACTTTTATATGTGCAAAAGCACATTCAGGTTGACAGGATAAGCAATATTGCGTGTGGCAAGAGATGGCGCAGTAATCGAACAAAGACAGATGCCTCTCATTAGACAAGGACAGATATAGATATATGACAAGAAAACAGGATTAGAAATGTTGACATTACCGACGTCGAGGAAGTTCAGCCTTCACTTTAGGATCCTCTTAATAGATAAGTGAAACACGATATGATGTAAAATTGAGTTAGGATGAGACGCTATTTTAACGTAATTGATCAATTTTAGCTTTAGATGAGATGAAGAAATGTACATTGATTCGCACGAATAATATTATATTAGTTTACCAAAATCCTGTCCTCAGACCGTAAAATGGTGTATCTCTCTAATTAAACTTTTGATATTTTGTACTTTACAATGACGTTTTTGAGAAACGTTTAAGGCAGTTAAAGGGTTAAAAATACTCGTTTAAACATAAGACGAATACAGTCACCAATTAAAACGGTCGAAAATGATAGAATGTCTTCACGAAAAATTGTAGATAATGTCAGAATAAATTAGGTTGGTGGTATATATATAATAATAAACTCAAGGGTAACGAATAATTAATATCACTATGCTGACATTTGCAGACCTATAACGTATATTAAAATATTATAAAGAACCGTTGATTGTTAGCTAATAGAAATTTTTATTAATTATTAATTATTTATGTAATATGTAGATGGCATATTTGAGTTGTGCTGTATATATT
>NW_020213253.1:0-1471 GCF_003070985.1 Temnothorax curvispinosus | reverse complement strand
GATGTCTAGGTGTCCCAGGTTGCCGATGACGAGGTCCACATAGTGCGCTCCATAGTTGTCGGTGTCTACGTGTATTAATATCTTGAAATTGATGTTTAGGTGTCCCAGGTTGCTGATGACGAGGTCCAGATAGCGCGCTCCATAGTTTTCGGTGTCTAGATGTAATAATACCTCGAATTTGATGTCTACGTGTCCCAGGTTGCTGATGACGAGGTCCACATAGTGCGCTTCGTAGTTTTTGGTGTCTAGGTGTATTAATAACTTTAAATCTGAATGTAGGACACGTAGATATCGAATTCGAGGTATTAATACACGTAGACACTGAAAACTACGGAGCGCACTATGTGGACTTCGTCATCGGCAACGTGGGACACCTAGACATCGAATTCAACGTATTATTACACCTGGACACCGAAAACTATAGAGCGCACTATCTGGAACCCGTCATCGAATTCAAGCTTGATTCATAAGAATCGACTTAAAAATTCCCTAGCGGCAGAATTAAAATTATGTCATGACATAATAAAAATTCGCTGAATTAAAATTATGTCTAGACATAATAAAAATTGGATGAATTAAAATTATGTCTTGACATAATAAAAATTGGATGAATTAAAATTATGTCTGACAAAAATAATTCCGCATTTTTATTATGTGTATACACATTTTTAAAAAAAAAGGTAAAAGGAGGCGCTAAGTACACGCATAGTAGTGTATATGTATTATGTTGTTACCCTGTTATGTTGTTACCTCGAAAAAAACAAAGTGGTAGTATTATACCTCCAAATAGCTTTACCCTGTACATACTGTTTATAAAATGCGTAATACTACAAAAAGGCGTGATATCCGTACAAAATTACCTTTTTTAAAAAAAAGGTAAAAAAAGGCGCCAAGTACACGCATAGTAGTGTATATGTAGTTATCTCAAAAAAAAAAAGAAAGTGGTAGTATTATACATCGAAAAAACCTAAGTAACAAGTGGTAGACGTAATCTTTATATCTCGAAAAATCTTGAAAAAATCTAAGCAGTAGTATCTTTATTTCCGAAAAATTATAACCCAAGTGATACACATCACAAAATTATGTTACCTTATCAAAAAGAAGAGTCGCGCTTCAAGTGATCTATTACAATTACAAAAAAGAAATGATATCTCTTTAAATTACAGCGCCAATTACAGAGAGAACATATATATTGCCTCAAAAAATAATTGTTGCACTACTTTGAAAAATTTTTACATTGTGTCAATTAGAAAAGTATGTATGATAACAATTTTATAAGATTAAAAAATTTTATTTAAATTTAACAAGGGAATACAAGATATTTAAATACAAAGTTTACATGTGTATTTTTTAGTGGTCACAAAGAATTACAGAGGTACACAGTACAAAATAAAAATATTTTATTAAAATACATAAATTTTTCTTGTAAAAAAACTTGGCGCTGCTAGACCTCGAAATTTTAAATAAATAA
>NW_020213252.1:0-1260 GCF_003070985.1 Temnothorax curvispinosus | reverse complement strand
TAGAGAAATTAGAGAAATTATTTAAAATATTGCAGTTATAAATTATTTTTACGACAAGTCGGTATATAGTGTATAAAATAAACAAAGTGAATAACTACTCATCAAGTGCGCCTGTTTCTTCTGTAGTTTGTATAAATGATCGAACAGACAAGTCAAGTGGACTTTCAGGACTTTGACTTTGGGGTTCTGCATTCGTAATGTAACCCGTGGAACTTGAAGTGCTTGGCCTGTATTAAAACGTATTTAAAATATTACAAAATTGTACGCATTATTTGATGCTATTTTGTACTTATTAATGTGATCCGTAATGGAGCGAAGTTATGAGACTTATGAGAGTGAGGGAGGGAAGAAGAAAAATTGAGAAAAAGATAGATGATTAAGAATTTATATCTCGATTTTCTGTAATACTAATGTCAAACAATTAATGTTTGACATTAAACTAATATGGTGATTTTTGTACGTATATCTACAGAGTGTCCCATTTTAATCTGTCATCTCTTTTATCAAGGTTAAGATGAATTAAAAATATATATAGATAGAAGTTATTTGATGTTAATCGGGTCTGATCGTGACCTTTATTTTACCTTAGGTCAAAGGCAGAACATTATTTCAAGGTAAACTTAATTTATTAAAATATTTAAAAGTTACGGCAAGTCTAATAGAACGTAAAAGACATAGACTCAGTGACTGTAAATAACTTACTATTTTTTTTTCTTAAAAAAAATCTTGGCAAAAAAATTTTTTAGAGTAAATTTGCTATGAATTCAACTTAATAAAGTGAAATCTGTAAAAAATTATAGAATTCCGTACCGTACGCGCCGAAAGTCCGATCACAAGCAATAATTTTACTGTTTTTTTTGCAGTTTTTTTAAAACTACGTTGTAAATTATTTTGTTGCCATATTTTTGTTTGTAAATTGATGATGTACTTATGTGTAAAATATCACTATATTAATAACATTTTTTAACGTTTTCTTTACACTTTTCTATGTAACGTTACAAGCGTTATTTTATACGTTGAATAATGATAGAAATTAAATAATATAATATCTACTTACTCATTTTGATTATTATTAGAGATCTGGATTATCGGACTCTGCATTATTGAGTTCTGATTTCTGAAAAGACATCCTTTTTTATGTTGATGCAAAGTCTTATAGTTCCATAAATAAGAAAGTACTTTCTTGCATATCCTACATGTTGCTTTACATTCTTTTGAACCCGTGTAATATTGTTGTAGCTCTTCAGATAGTTCACTATG
>NW_020213251.1:989-2876 GCF_003070985.1 Temnothorax curvispinosus | reverse complement strand
GTTTTGTGCAACCAGAAAAGATACCTATGATCAGTTTATACGATAAGCTTGTTTCGGTTATATTTCTCATGTATATTTCTCCATTTTCTTATTTTTTTTTTAATTTAAATATTTCGAATATAGTAAATATGAAAAAGTGCAGTTACAAATGTAGCGAACAGATCTCGTATGCACCCATTAGGTGCATCAAGTATTACATTTGATTGGCCTTTACTTTTAGATCCAACCAATTACATCCAACTACTGCCTACTGGATGCATCTGATGAATACAGCGTCACGCGTCACGCCGGTCACGCGTCACCTAAAAACACATGGTATCATAACCTCCAAATGAGCACGCGTTACTGTTGTTAAACACGCTACTCGAGGAAGAAAGTTACGGCAAGTTCTCATAACAATCGACGAGGAATACAAGTTTGAGTGACAAAAATGTTGCGAAGACAAGCGCGATTACGTCGAGAGTACCTCTACAGAAAATCCGTGCAAGAAAAGGTGCAAGGTATCCAAGAGAAGAAGGACAAGCTGAAGCACAGCTTGGAGGAAAATGTCCCGATCCACCCGGACCTGAGGAAAAGCGCGTTGCACGTGCAGAGGAAGATCGAATGGGAGGACGCCGGGCCGGAGATGGCGATGGCCATGGGCACGGAGATGGGCGGTGCCGTGGTCAATCACGAGGACGACGAGTATCGCTGGGCCGGCGTGGAGGACCCGAAGATCGTCATCACGACGTCGCGCGACCCGAGCTCCCGCCTGAAGATGTTCGTGAAGGAGCTGCGTCTGATATTCCCGAACTCGCAGCGGATGAATCGCGGTAACTACGAGATGAAGCAGCTGATCCACGCCTGCCGAGCCAACGACGTCACGGACTTCATCATCGTGCACGAGCATCGTGGCGTCCCCGACGCCCTGGTGATATGTCATCTGCCCTACGGACCAACGGCTTACTTTACGTTATCCGGTGTCGTAATGCGACACGATATACCTGACATTGGCACAATGTCGGAGCAATATCCACATCTAATCTTTCATAATTTCAAGACGAAATTAGGAGAGAGAACAATGAACATATTGAAGTACCTGTTTCCCGTGCCAAAAGAGGATAGCAAGAGGGTGATTAGTTTTGCCAATCACGACGACTTCATATCCTTCCGGCATCACGTGTACAAGAAGGCTCGAGGAAAGGAGATCGAATTGACAGAGGTTGGACCACGCTTTCAAATGAAGTTATACGAGATCAAATTAGGAACTCTGGATGCTGAATCAGCCGCTGACACGGAATGGGCCTTGAGGCCTTATATGAATACAACTCATAAGAGGAGATTTCTGTCTGACGATGATGGGTGGCAGCAAGAAGACAATATTTAATTTAATTTAATTCTGATATGCCTAATGCCTTTGTATATATATCAATCGTTTTATTTTGATAAATTTTCTAAAGCCACATTAATATCTCTAAATTAATACATTCCTGTCTGTACATATAATATTATGTATACATATATAAAATGTATATAATGTGCATCAAGTATTCCTTGAAGGAGTGTAGAAAATAATAGGCAATATATAAAATTATAGATGATTAAAATTACTATTTCAGTATCATTTGATAAGCAATGATATAAAATATATTTTTGTTATATAAAAAATATATATTAATAAGTTATACTATGGTTCTCTTTCTATATATGTGTATATGAGAAAATTAGTAAAATTGCTTTTAAAATTTCAAGTTCTAGGAGTAATAAGCTAATTTTGAAAGTATAATACATGTATAATATATAATGTAATTATTGAAAGTATAATATATATATTATAATGTATATTTTAAATATTATACTCATTTTCACAGTACTTTATCATAGCTAATGAAGAATCGTTTGTGATTA
>NW_020213251.1:0-889 GCF_003070985.1 Temnothorax curvispinosus | reverse complement strand
CGGTTATTTCGCATATAAAATTTTAATTTACGCATGTCTACCGTGTGAACGATAAATATGTGCTCATCTTACACGAAAATATATATTTTATATTTTATAAATTATCAGGGATATATTTACGAAAAATTCGTTCTTACAGTTGCAAGTTGAGAAAGAAGTACGAAATTACGAGATAGTAAAAATATTAATTATCACGTACCTCTGACAACAGCCACTTCATTTATCGTGACGATTAAGTTCTCGACCTGCCCTTCTCACGCGAGTTTTTCTTCCTTTTCACCTAAAAGTCAATAATATTTTAGTGACGCGCAAGAAAAATTTCGTCGCGCGAATCATTGGACCGTCATAAAAATTGGCCGAGCGGTGAAGTGAATTTTTTGCTATTCGATTTTGCAAATATGGCAGCGATACTCTTGATCGCAGGTTCCGAAAATGCGCGACTACGAGACGGACACTAATTTCATCGCGTACCTGTCAGCAGCCGTACGGCGAACGATGACGTCGATCCAGTCCTCGATTTTCCGCATAGATTTCGTTTGTCTCTCCCCGATTATTAATGATATATTCACAACCGCGACGCGCGACACAAGTTTCGTACCGCGAGTACGGGAGTACCGGTAGAAACTTGTCGAAGCTGGCGTCTCGCTTGAAGTTGGTCGCGCGCTTTGAATTTTGGAAAGTGGCGACACCCTGAAGTGGACAACAATTTCATTACGCCCATAAAGCGGTCATCTTGCTTCGATATACTGCGATCAAAGATCCCAAGATCATGTCCTACATTTCGCGATAATGAAAAGTTCCCTTTTTCTTTTCCCGATTATTAAGTATAATGTCCTTTTGTGTTCCTCGTCGCGCGAAAAAAGATTTTGCGAACCGGCACAAACTAATA
>NW_020213250.1:0-10242 GCF_003070985.1 Temnothorax curvispinosus | reverse complement strand
TTAACGACACGCTTGTGCTCTTATTGCCCGTTTAAGGTCTTTCTTTTACATTACAGAGCCTTACTTAGTTATTAAGTACTTAAGAGTTAAGTTAAATACCTTTCATCGAAACTAATCTTATTTCATTAATTTCTTTTAATCAAACACTTCCAATAAAATTAATAAAATAGCTCGTTTAAAATAAAACACTAACAAAAATTGTCTTAAAACTTATATTAATCCGATTCGCTTCAATCTACCCTAAGTTATTTGATGGATAGCCGATCCTCAAAACCGATCTTCAAAAAATTTAAAATCGACATTTTCGAACATAAGCAACACATTGGCATCGAAAACTCAAAAAACAATTTTTACTTCGGTATTTTCTACCCCTATTTCATATATAATTCTTTTAACCCTCCGTAGTCACACCTATTTTTTCAAACAAGGAAGTCACTCTGGGTCATTTTAACCCGAGACGAACTTTGGCTCTGCGTTTGGAGGTGGGCAAAAGTCACAAGCTTGGTATCGACTTCGGTCGCGGTGGAATCTAGAAATGTTTGATCTGGCCAAAAGCTCGGATCGCTAGTTAGCCACTGGGGGCCGTGCCACCATAACGGATGGCTCTTTAGTTGCTTAGGTTTTAATCCGCGGGACGCGCAATCCGCTGGATTATCTTCCGAAGGAACGTGCTTCCATCTTGCTTGTGGCAACTGTTTTTGAATTAGCGCGACACGATGAGCGTTAATAAAGACCTTGAGGCTAGACGGGGGCTTCTTGAGCCAACAGAGGACGACACTGGAGTCACTCCAGCAAGTGATCGACTCAATTGGAACTGAAATCGATTCGATTAAAACAGAGATGCATCTGGTTAGCAGGATGGCTGCGCACAATTCGAGCCTCGGAATTGTTATGGTCTTGAGTGGGGCTACCCTAGTCTTTGCAAGTATTAGGCTCACGTTTGATTTGGAATTGGATGATCGAACGAGCAAATAAGTCACAGCGGCGTAAGCTCGCTCGGAGGCATCACAAAATCCGTGAATTTACGCCGAACTTGTACGGTCGCTTAAAGTCCAGCGGGGAATTGAAATTTGGTTTAGAAGGGACAATTGCTCGCAAAACAATCGCCAATCGATAACTAGTCGTTCAGGAACTGGTTTGTCCCATCCTACCTTAAGAAACCACAACTGTTGAATAAGCATCTTCGGAGTAATGATCACTGGGGCTAACCAGCGTAGTGGGTCAAAAAGGACCTTGCAACGATAGAGAGAATCTGGCGTTTTGTCGGTGGCATCGAAGCCGGGAGCTGAATGTTGATGTGGAACAAGTCGCTGAGCGGCTCCCAGTTTAATCCTAGAACCTCCAGTTTATTTCCCTCCTCTAGTGGTAGGTTTAAAGCCAACCCGTGATTTGTATCTGTTGAAATATAGTATACATTTGCCTGTATTCATTTAGGAGACACACTGTAAGTTTCCCCTCTCACAGTATGTACGTGAGTATCACGTGACTGCGAGGGCTACCGAAATATGCGAGGCTCTCGCGTCGAGCACTCCGGCTTGAACCGTTGCTTACGAAGTCAAGACGGACAGTCATGTATATAATATAAGGTCGTAAATAAACTCGTTAGTGTTATCAAAGAATAAAGTCCTCTCTGCTAAACCTCAATTTCTTAACATGGTAGCAGAGCGTGGTTCCAGCAAAAGTGTCCCGTAATTCTCACGTGCCCTGTTTATAATATAAAATACCGCGTTAAGTTCGGAAGTGAAAACGAGTCGAAAGCACGAAGGAACGCTTGAGACAAAAGAAGACGGCGTTGGTAAAATCCGAACACGAAGAAACGTTCGAGATTGAACCAGAAGAGAAAATGGCGGGCAAGTGTGAGATTACGATACCAGTATTCGATGGACAGGAGTATGGTATGTGGAAAAAGAGGATTATCATGTACCTGAAATTCAAGAAATGCGACCTGGTAATAACAAGACAAAAAGTAGCTACAGACAAAGAAGATTGGGACGAAAAAGAATTAAAGGCAATAAACTACATATATAGTGCAATTTCGAACAAGCAGCTAGAATTCGTGTGCGAGGAAGAAACAGCCTACAAAGTAATGAAAAGGTTAGACAGTATGTATTTGAAGGAGTCAACGGCGCTACAGATCGTGTGCAGAAACCGATTGGAAAAAATGAGATTAAACAATTACAGCGATACTGAGACATTTTTCAGTGAGTTCGAGAAAACGGTTAATGATCTAAGGAGCGCGGGTGCAAATATAAGTGAAAAAGAAAAATTAAACTATATGATCAACACGTTGCCAGAGTCATATAGTTATATAGGTGACTTAATCGATACACTAAAAGAGGAAGACCAAACTGCTGAGTACATAAGAAATAAAATCAAGCTAGCTGAAATGAAGAATCAAAAGGATCATAGTGAGAAAACAGCAAACGCATTTACAGCGAACAAGGATAGATGCTACAAATGCGGAAGAAAAGGACATTTCGCACGAGAGTGTCAAGACGGCGGCCAAGCGGGACGCAACGACGGATCGTGGCGAGGTTCAACACGAGGCCGGGGACGAGGCAGAACCGCAAAAAGCTATGGCAGAGGACGCGGCAGAGGACAACGTGTGGCTACAGTCGCATAAACATGACCAATCAGCGACCGGCAGAGAACAGCCTATCAGAACGCAGCATGGAAAGCGTTCATAAAAAGTTCCCGGGATCCCTTGCAGTAGCAAGCTCGCTTCGTCAGATCCGTGACATCATATATACTTTACTGTATCCTGTATTATCCAAATATATATTTAGTATTAGTTATATTAGAAACACGAACGCGTCTTATTTCTAATACCCTCGAAATAACCAAAGTGGTGACCCCGACGTGATTGTAGCGGGCACAAGTAATGCCGCGCAACTGCTCGCCAACACGACCTACTGCAAGCCAACACCCCGCACGAGAGGAGATTCCGCCGAAAGAGGCGAATACCAATTCTGTTTCAGATACAGCCACTACGCAGGAATCTGACGATAAGAAGATGAGCAGAGTCCCCGAAGGATCGGAAAACATGATCAACGCGGCTAACGTGGTCAAGCTACCACAACCATTTTGGCGGGAAATGCCGGCGCAATGGTTCACAATTGCAGAAGCCGCTTTCGCATTAGCAAAGATCACCGGAGACGAGATCAAATACAGGTACGTCCTCGTTAACCTAGACCCCGCTACACTGCCCTATGTTTCAGACATAATAGCCAACCCACCGGAACACGACAAGTACGGCACGATTAAAAGGCGCATGACAGAGACATTTGGAGAATCACACGAAACGAAGTTACGCAAGCTCTTACGCGGTCACGAAATAGGTGACGAGAAGCCATCCGTCTTCCTCCAGCGCATACGAAACATGGCAGCCGGACAAGTCTCGGACAATGTGCTACGCACTCTGTTCCTTGAACAACTCCCGAACAACATTCGCAGCATTTTGGCAATAAGTCAGGTTGAAGACATCACGCAATTAGCACTACAAGCTGACAAAATTGTCGAGGTAAGCAAGCCCCAGGTTATGGCGCTTAGTGCCAAAACGGATCAACCGGACGAACACACCCGTACCGAAATTACGGTAACGGAACTCAAGGCCATGATCGAAGAGCTAGCCGTGGAGGTAAGGAGAGGACGAACAAAACGCGGAACCAACAGTAGGGGACGACGCCAGAGGTCCTACTCGAACCGTCGCAGCCGTGACAGACGCAGTAATAATAACTTCTGTTACTACCACAGGCGTTTTGGTGAGGACGCTAGAAATTGCGAGGAGCCATGTGCGTGGAAGAAGCAAATCAAACAGGCCAAGGACCAGGAAAACTAGAAGGTCCGACACGTGTGGAGACGGCGGAAGTCGGCGTAGATACTCAAAAACGTCTCATCGTTACGGACAGACGCTCCGGATTGCGGTTTCTATGCGATACCGGTTCAGATATCTCAGCATTGCCACGAGCTATGGTAAGAAAATCAACTAGAATAGCCAATTTTAAAGTCTATGCTGCCAACAGGTCGGAGATACCCACGTATGGTGCAAAGTACATGACTCTCGACCTGGGATTACGCCGCAATTATGATTAAACCTTTATAGTAGCCGACGTATCACAACCTATATTAGGGGCAAACTTCCTGTACGCACATAACCTACTTCCGGACCTAAGAAATAAGCGTCTGACAGATGGACTAACGGGGTTAACGGCCTGTGCCAAAACAACTAAGTCCGGCACTCCTACAGTATCTACGCTCAAAATGGATACACCATACCTTAAATTGCTGAAAGAATTCGTTGACATCACACGCCCAATAAAAAGAATAACACCAAAGCACCACGTGAAACACTACATCCCCACAAAAGGACCACCAGTGGCGGAGCGTGCCCGAAGACTATCACCAGGTCGTTACAAGTTTGCAAAACCCGAGATCGAATCATGGATAGCTCAAGGGCTTTGTAGACCTTCTAAAAGTCAATACGCAAGCCCAATCCACCTCCAGCGAAAGAAAACAGGCGAGTGGCGCATATGTGGCGACTACAGGGGAGTAAATAGGATCACCGACCCGGATATGTACCCTGTCCCACATATCCAAGATTTTTCACACAGAATGAACGGATGCAAGATTTTTAGTGTTTTAGACCTCATACGCGCATACTATCAAATACCAATGGCAGAAGAAGACCGAGAGAAGACTGCTATTATCACACCATTTGGATTATTCGAGATGAACGTTATGCCATTCGGACTGAGCAATGCAGCTCAAACGTTCCAGCGATTCATGGACACAGTGTTGAGAGGTCTAGATTTTTGTCACAATTATCTGGACGATGTAGTAATCGCATCCAAGACACCAGAAGAACACTAACGGCACTTAAGGATAGTATTCGAACGATTTCGACAATACGGACTGTCCATTAACCTTGACAAGTGCACGTTGGGCGCGACACAAGTAACCTACCTCGGATACGAAATCAGCGAGAGAGGAATTAAACCCACAGATACCAAAGTAGAGGCGGTAAAAAACTTCAGGAAACCCAGCACTATTAAGGAACTCCGCAGATTCCTTGGTATGATCAACTTTTACAGACGATGTATACCCAAAGCAGCCGAAGCGCAAGCATCGTTACACGCATACCTAGTTGGCGCTAAGAAAAATGATAACAGGCCAATAGCATGGAACTCGGATACAGAAGCAGCATTCGAACGCTGTAAGAAACAATTAGCGGAAGCCACCTTACTTGCACACCCACTCGAAGGAGCACACCTAGTGGTCACAACGGACGCGTCGGATGTAGCCATCGGCGCGGTACTCAAGCAAATTAATCACAAAGACAGACAACCACTGGGGTTCTTTTCAAGGAAGTTGTCATCAACGCAAGCTAAATACAGTGCTTATGATCGCGAACTACTTGCGATATACGAGGCCATAAAATTTTTCCGACACATGATAGAGGGACGAGCAGTCACAATACGTACAAACCATAAACCGCTAACGTACGCTTTTTTTCAGAAATCCGCAAAAGCATCGCCGAGACAATTTCGGCAGCTCGACTACATTGGCCAATTTACCACACGAATTCAACATATCGCAGGCCACGACAACACCATAGCTGATACCCTTTCAAGAATAGAAGCGATAGACATGCCTATAATAACAACGACTGAGGAACTAGCCGAAGCTCAGAAGACCGACGCTGAACTTGAAAATCTTCTAAAAACACCGTCTGCCATTCAACTTAAGAAACTTCGACTTGATAATACAGAAACGACTGTATATTGCGACATCACAGGTGAAGATATACGCATCTACGTACCAGCAGTTCTTCGCAAACGAATCTACGACACAGTACATAATCTCTCACATCCCGGAGGACGTACTACAACGCGGAAAATGATCAGTCGCAAATTCGTATGGCCAGGTATGAACAAAGATATCACTCATTGGGCGCGGTCGTGCATGCCATGCCAAAAAGCAAAAATACATCGACACAACCGAAGGATTCCCGAACACATCGAGGTACCGGACACACGATTCCAACATATACACATCGACATCGTCGGACCACTCCCACCTTCCAAAGGCAACAAATATTGTTTAACAATGATTGATCGATTCACTAGATGGCCGGAAGCAACACCTATTACTGACACATCAGCAGATACAGTTGTACACGCATTCTTCAGCACATGGATTGCTAGATATGGAGCACCAACAGTAATTACGACGGACAGAGGCAGCCAATTCGAATCTCAACTCTTCGAATCATTAGTCAAGATAATCGGCAGCAGAAGAATACGCACGACTGCATATCACCCCGAATCCAACGGCATCATAGAAAGGTGGCACAGATCACTCAAAACAGCGATCAAATGCCATAACACTAAGGACTGGTGCGAAGTATTACCAGTGGTCCTCCTCGGATTACGTGCCAGTGTTAAAGAAGATATCCAAGCATCAGCGGCAGAAATGACCTTCGGAGCGACCCTTAGACTCCCCGGAGAATACTTCAACGAGGAAGAAACTCCAACTCAACCACAAATCTTCCTCGACAGGCTGAGACAATATATGCAAGACGTCAAATCGAAGCCCACAGCACATCACTGTAGAATAAAACCATTTATACACAAGATGTTACATTCAAGCACACATGTATTCGTACGCGTCGACAGCACCAGAAAACCATTCAACCAGCCATACAAAGGTCCATTCAAGATACTTAACAGAAATTCAGATTCTGTTTTCAGGATAATGTTCAAGGGACAACCCGCAGACATATCCACCGACAGACTAAAGCCAGCATTCTTGGAAAACATACCCGAAGACAACCCAAATCCAATGAATCCAACAGAAGAACAACATATACCGGAATCAACCCTCAAAACCTATCCAGGCCCTCGAAGCAAGAGAACCATCACTTTCGCGCGCTGACCAAGGCCATCACTCTCGAGGGGGAGTATGTGGCTACAGTCGCATAAACATGACCAATCAGCGACCGGCAGAGAACAGCCTATCAGAACGCAGCATGGAAAGCGTTCATAAAAAGTTCCCGGGATCCCTTGCAGTAGCAAGCTCGCTTCGTCAGATCCGTGACATCATACTTTACTGTATCCTGTATTATCCAAATATATATTTAGTATTAGTTATATTAGAAACACGAACGCGTCTTATTCCTAATACCCTCGAAATAACCAAAAACGTAGTCAACCTGAAGCAAGTACGAGCGAGCAGAGCAGCAAGGACGCGAGCGCTTGGGTAGCGACAACGGCGCATGCAGCACACACCGACGAAACAAACAGGTTACGTAATTGCGAAATAGAGTGGCTACTTGATAGCGAGTGTTCCGATCACATTGTAAACAATGAAAATTATTTTGAAAAATGTATAGAATTAAAAGAACCAGTAAATATTTATTTAGGTGATAATAGATCAGTAAAAGCTACCAAGATAGGAAATGTAGTAACGTACTTTAAAGCGTTTGGAAAAGTAAATCAAGTAAATATAAAAAACGTATTTTATGCAAAAGATATGAATGCAAATTTAATAAGCTACGGAAAATTAACTGATAAAATACTATTATCCCAGTGAACACAGTAATATAGTAGCAATGCAACGGCAATGTAACCGAATATAACAGGTTATATCAACCAGAGTGTTACATGTAACTTACATGTAAGTTACAATTTCCGACTCAGCAATATAACATGTTACATAACATGTTATTTAACTATTACGTAACAGTTACACCAACTGTTGTACTAGCTGTAATAATGAGCGTAAAAAATGTATTTTTTTTTTGAGATTTTATTACCATTTTATAACTAAATTTGTTTCTTAAGATGCAGTCTATGATTATATATAATCATATTTATAAATATTTTCTCGTATTTAAAAAACACACTTACCTTGGTGGGATTCGAACTCGGGACCTCTGGATCGTGAGCCAACTGCCTTACGTGGTAGGCTACTTCTTAATTTGATGTAAGTGTTATATATAGTCTACATATGTCACAACCAGCGCAAATATATAATTTTTCAAAAATCATCTTAAGAAACAAATTAAGTTTAAAAAGAGTATATAGCTGCACAAATTTTTAATATTGACATTATATCTATTATATGTACATAGAAGCAGTACGTAAATGCATTCTACTAAATTGGTACATGTAATGGTAATATGCATCATGATGATTAATTACGTTATTTACCGATATGGATGGACGATTATATAAATTGATCATATAAATGATAAATATCTTGTAAATTATTAATAATTATTAATTATAAATTATGTATTTTGTAAATTATAATTTTTGCCTTAAGGCAAATAAAGGGCCTCTGCACAATATTAAACCTTTCAAACAAAATATATATATTTATAAACAATTGAAAATTTATGATGAAAAGCGCAGATCATTATTAGCTCTAGCAAAATAAAACGATGCAGGGTTTAAAAGCCCGGGCACATAGAAAAACGTGAGCAGTAAGCAAATCAACAGCCTTGTATATGTTATTCCGTTACACCCCATTAATATTACCAGAATATTACTAGTTATACTAACATTGATCCAAGCGTGTTACGTAACAATTACACAATTTTTGTTACATAACTGTAACGCCAAAAAAAAATGTATAACAGTTATATTACCTGCATATAACAAATGTTAAATTGAATGTTTCTTCCATGTTATGTAGCCCTTATATATCACAAGAATAACATTGTGATATTACATGTAACTTCCATGTTATATTGCCGTTATGAAATGTGTTCACTGGGATGTGTATTTTCCATCAGAGAGAAAGATGAGAGTGGTCATGCCCGCGTTTTGGCTGTACCCGAATCCTGTAGATAATAGGCCTGTTCGTTTTAGCTGAACTTCTTGCACGGTTTATATTTTCTCTTTTTCTCTCCAACGTGAAAAGAAAAAGAGGAAAGATGAACCGTGCAAAAAGTTTAACTAAAACGAACAAACCTAATGTGCACGTTTTTGTGGTTCTCTTTCACGCTATATGTACACGATTTCTTATTATTCTCTTTGGAAAAAATAAAAAAATCGTGAATATGTACACGCCTCGTATGTTGCGTGAGCTAAGGATGGTGGAGAAGGAGAAACGATATTCAAAATAAGAAATAGAACAATTGATTTAATGAGTGCGTAATCCAGAAAAGTTGAAAGTGGGCAGAACTATATAAAGAATACCAACATTTGTTGCATAGGAGAAGGGAAACTGCCCTAAAACCTTCTCAGTATTCATAAACAAAATTGTACATAGATAATATAAAATATTTTAAAGAAAATATTCCCTTCGTTTAACAGAACCTTATTACCAATAATAAGTTAAGTCTGAGATCTCTTTACGAAATGTTTCAAATAAATTCAAGGTATAAAGTATGAACGAATATTCAATGTATTAAATATTCTGAATGATTAAATGAAATAAATGGTCTCTTCCTTTTATAGAAATTTTGCAAGGGAATATCTTCGAGGCAAACACATCAATTATAATAAATACAAAACTCATATAAAGAGGATAATACAATTAATACATGTTAAGATAACGAATATGGAATAATGAAACCAAAGATTTCTGAATACGTTAAATCTGAAAATGAGAAGTATTGTAAATAAAAGAATTCTGTAGAAACTAATTAGATAATATTATAACTTAACTGTCTGGTAGGAATTGTCCCTTTGATAAACTTTGAAACTTATTTCTTGCAATTAGTAAATATAATTATTCCATATACGTTGATAAATGCAGTGAATAATTGAAGCATATATCCTTAGAATTAATCAAAAGAGATACGGAAAGATCGCAACAATAATTTTACATAACGTAATTGAGCAAAAGAACTTATTCGTTCGCGTAGTTCAGAATTGTTATTAGAACGTATCGAGTAGTCGAGGTATTATTTTAAACAGTAATCATATATCGAATTAACTTCACGTTCATTATATACAGTAAACGCTAGAGAATTTTATAAAGTAAACGAAATATAAGTCTTAATATATGAAACACAAGGAATATAACTTCAGGATAACTTTAATCCTTGTATGCGCATCAATGAGAAGTATTAATTGGAATTCTATTGAATTTACGTCCCGAGATAAGAATTTATCTCCTTTTCTTATTAATCAGAATTAATCGTGAGAATCCTTCTTTGAGGATAATCATAGGAAAATAACGTTATATCCTGTAACCGAATATTCGAATTAACACGTGCTCACTTGTAAAGTA
>NW_020213249.1:0-1166 GCF_003070985.1 Temnothorax curvispinosus | reverse complement strand
ATAGCATACATATAGTAGTAAGATTTACTCCCGACGAGGACGAACCAGGACCACGTCCCTCTGTCCTGTTGCGGAGTGTAGCGTCACCCGCAACGAGGGGAAGGGCACCACAGTGCCAGGGCGGGCTACCTCATCATAAGGAGGAGGGGGCGATGGACGCGCCTCGTCTCTCTCGCTCTCCCTCGCCTCGCGATCCGCAGCAGCCGCTGCCCGAAATGCCCTCCTCCAATACTCGTGCTGACAAGCATCGCAGAAAGAGGGTGTAAAATGTTGCGTACACCGAAAGCACCGCATAGTAAAAAGCAGCAAATAAAATGCACCAAACACTGCTCGAAAGTAGCAGCCAACTGACGCAAAATTAAGCAGAAAAATTAAGAAAGGAAATCCGACACGGACAGGCGTCAACAAAACTTACATTAACCACGGCGGGGGACACGAGGCGACAGGACTATCAAACAAAAACGAAATTCAAAAAAAAAAGAGAAAGAGAGATAAAACGGATAACGCTACGCGTCCACGCTAATTATTGAAAGCTTTATTGAAAATTAAAAAGGCAGAGAGAGGAAGCATATGCAAAAGACGTAGCATAAGGATAGCAGTAATAAAAATAAACGAAACTTACAACTAATCATGGCGAGGGATACCACGCCCCAGATCAGCCAGCATACGGGAACGAAGCGCAACCAGCGTCAAAAATAAGACCATGACATCAGGCGGCGTACGTTGATCACGCCCCACCAAGAATTCACGCATACCGACATCGTAACGCACTCGAGCGTGAACAAGATCCGGAACCCCGACCTGTCGGGAACCACCAAAGCCGGACCACCAGCCTCCTCATCCTCCTCACCAGCCCGAATCTCATTCGGGTCCACAGCGCCAGCCCGAACCGGCACATATTCAAGCGGGGGCATATGGAAAAAATTGAAAAATTGACGAGACCGGTGACAGACTCAGACTGAAGCGACTCGTAAAGCAATAAAAGTAGAAATCCGTGGACAGACATAGTCAGCAGAAAATGCGACAAAAATTAATACCAAGTCCAAAATAGTATTCCCGTTACAGGACACCGATCATCGTCTTTCACCTAGCGGGCGAAATGTCATCCGAACCGATGCCCCCCCGTACGAGGTGACGTCATTTAGCGACGAACCAGGAATTTATTT
>NW_020213248.1:0-20025 GCF_003070985.1 Temnothorax curvispinosus | reverse complement strand
AGCTCTTTTTCTGTGGTATTATAATTTTGCTCTGCCTTGCATAATACACGGCTGGCGTACGCTATCGGTCGGTCTTGGCCTACTGTTCCTTGTGAGAGCACGGCTCCGATGGCGTAATCTGACGCGTCGGTAGTCACCAAGAACTCTTTGCTAAAGTCAGGGTAGTTCAATACCGGGGCTGTCGTTAATTTTTCTTTGAGTAGCTCAAACGCGTTTTGTTGTTCGATTGACCAATTGAATTTTTCTCCTTTCTTTGTGAGCTTTGTTAGAGGCTTGGCTATCTTTGAGAAATTTTCGATAAATTTCCTGTAATATCCGGCTAACCCGATAAAAGATTGTACATCTTTCACTCTTCTCGGGGTCGGAAATTCTTTTACTGCTTGTAACTTAGACGGGTCTGGCGATATTCTGTCTTCGGATATCACATGCCCTAGGTAAATGACCTCTTTTCGTAAAAATGCGCACTTGTTCGGTTGTAACTTAAGATTGTATTTTCGTAGTCTACGCAGTACTGCGACTAACCGCTTAATGTGCTCCGTCAGCGATGCTCCGTATATAACAATGTCATCGATATACACGAAACACTTTAATCCTAACAGTCCGGCTAATACCGCATACATTAATCGCTGAAAGGCCGTTGGTGCATTTTTTAGACCGAATGGCATTCTGTTGTGCTCGAAATGTCCGTCTGCAGTCGAAAATGCCGTTTTCTGCTTATGTTCTTCATGCATCGGGATTTGGTGATATCCCGAGGCTAAATCTAGCACAGAAAAATATTTCGCATTTCCTAGCTGATCAAGTATGTCTGTAATATTTGGCATGGGGAAGGAGTCTCCCATGGTGAGATCGTTCATTTTTCTGAAATCGATCACTACGCGAAATTTTATTCTGCCGAACGCGTCAGGTTTCTTGGCAACAACTACTATTGGCGCGTTCCACTGGCTTGTGCTCGGACGAATTATGCCGTCGTCCAGCATTTTCCGTATTTGCTTTCTCACTGCGGCCTTATGTTTCTCGGGTAACCGGTATGGCTTTACATTTACTGGCGCACTATCGGGTCGTGTATTTATTTCGTGTTTTATTGCTGTAGTGGCGCTTAGTTTATCTCCGTCTAGGTAAAAAACGTCATAAAATTCATCGCAAATTTTTTCTACTGCCTCTCGCTCTTCTGTGTTTAGGTGATCGAGCTGTACTTGGTCGCGCACTTTCTTTTGTCGCTCTGTGACAGTCTGATCGTATTCTTCATTCGCATGTAACGTGAGTACGCTCGCGGCGTCGTCCGCCGGCAGGTCTTCTAACGTTACGTGTGGAGCGAGGATCTCCACTGGCTTGTCCGTCACGTTCAATATGCTGACCGGGCAAGTAAATTCGACGGGTTTTATGAGGCAATGCCCGATGAAAACTCCGGGAGCAGGTTCACCGCTTTTCACTATGCCTACCCGGTTATGATCTGTGACGGCTTTTACAATGGTTTCACTGCGGGGAGGTAGCTTTATTTTTTGATACGGTCGTAGCTTGAAAATAGCTTTCCCTATTTTCAACAGTTTTGACGTGTTTGAGATATCGGCTTTATGTTTAGTTAAGAAGTCGTTTCCTAATATTCCTTCGTATTCGATGGGGAAGTCATCTTTTACTACGTACATTGTGTGACGTATTTTCTTTTTCCCGAGATCTACGGTCGCTTTTATTTTTCCTAGCGTGTGAATTTGGTGTCCTGTTACGCCGATTAATGCCAGTTTCTCCTCTCGCACCATTGTTTTCCCTTTTAGGTTGCCTACTTTAATCAATGTCAGCGTTGCTCCGGAATCTAATAGAAGATTCATTTCTCCTCGTTCCGCTTCCTGTATAGGCAGAGTTATGATATCTAACGGGCCCGTCTTGTGCTTCTCTGTTACCTGAGACACTCGGTATGTCTCGGCGGCGCGTGCCTTATTTCTTTTCGGTTTCTCTTCCTCCTCGCTACTGCTGTCGGAGGGTGCGTCCTCGCTAGATTTGCTCGCTTTGGTTTTTCTTACTGTGCCTATCGGTGCTTTTTTCGCACTTTCCTGTTTCGGTCGGCGCGGTCGCTCGGATTTCGGCTGTCCGTTTAACGACCAGCACTCGTCGCGCTTGTGCCCTGCTTTCTTGCAGTAGGTACACTCGATTATGTTTATGCCGGGCTTATTCGCTCGCGGCAGCGAGAATTTATTAGCTTGCTGGCTCGTACGGCAATCTCGCCCGTAATGGCCGGTCTTCCCACATTTGTAGCATTTCACGGTCGCGTTTCCCGCATTTCGCGCGTTTCCCTGATTAAATCTATTTTGGTTTACCGCTTGTCCGTTCCGCGGGAAGGGGCCTCTAACTTTTTCCTCGGCACTGGCGCCGGTTATTGCCTCCTGTAGGCTTGGATATCGCTGTGCTCGGACCAGCATCTTGATATCATCATGCAGCCCGATTTGGAAGTTATGCAGAGCTTGCATTTTAATACTTTCCAATATCGCCTTTTGTTGCTCTTGCGAGTGCCCTTGGCCTTCTTCCATGGCCTCATACAGTTCTCTCGCGAGCTTTTCGACTCAACGCCCGAATTCCTGCGCGCTTTCTCCCGTTTTTTGTTTTAGCGAGTTGAATTCTAGCTGCAGATGGGTCATGCCGCGCTTTCCGAGATATTCCGTTTCGAGTTCGCGTTTTAGCTGCTCGAAGTCGCGAATATCGCGCGTGTCGAAGTCGGTCATTGCCTTGCCCTTGAACTTTGTGCACAGGATTGCTTCTAGGAGCATGGTTTCGTCCGCGGGCTGTATATTCTTCATCGCGTAAGTAAGTAAGTGCTTGCATTAATAAATTCGCGAACGCGTTCTCGGGATTCTCCGTTCATTTCGGGAATCATGTTACGGGCTTCCTTTAGGCTGAGGAACCCGAGATGGGGCCCTGGCTGACTACGGACGTCGCTGTGCGTCCGCCCGTAGGTCACGTCCAGCGGGCCCTGGCTTGTCCGTGCGCGTCGTTCTCGCGCATCGGGGCGATCATATGTGGCGGATTCTAATCGGCTCACGCGTTCCTTTACCTCGCGGATTGCGCGCAGGACTTCCACAGAGCGCTCGAAATCTGCGGCCTCTGTACGGTCCATGCGTTCCTGCATGTCGCGCATCATGCGTAGGACATCGCTGAGCACGGAGCTTATTGCTCCTGGGCTTACTTGCGTCGGCTCGGGGGCTCGACTTTGGTCGCCTTCGGGCAGTTGCCCATTTTCCGTGGGTCTAAGCCGCTCTATTTCCGCGTTAATTTGCGCCGGGGATATGTCCTTTCGCGGCGCGATGGTCGCGGCAGCTCGTGGCTGGCTCATTCTGTCGGCCCGGGGGGTATAGTCCTCTTCCTCGGGGTCGAATATATCGCTTTCGTATGACGTTAGGGAGAATTCTCCTCTCCCTGCGTTCTCGCTTTGGGTATCGGCCGAGGTGTCCGATCGTGCGTCACCGTCGGTCGGGGGCTTTCTGTGTGCGTTATCGTGTTCGTTGCCGCTTGTGTGGTCTGTGCTATCTCGCGGGTTTCTGTTCGCGTCGCAAAGACTAGCGTCTAAGAATTCAAATTCGCGTTCTACGACGATGTTAGGATGTAGCTCGAGCACCGGCGAGCTTGCGTCGTCGAGTTGCGCGTCTAAATTTCTTCGCACGCGATCTAGTTCGTCGTTCGCGAGTCGTGTGGCGCGAAAACGATTCCGGATACTATTTTCGATGGCTCGTTGCGCGCGCTCGCTTAACACGAATGACGCGTTGCTGACAGGGGGATGCCGAAACAAGTCGTCCGACATCTATTGACGCTTATACTTTAGCGCTCTGAAACGCGAAAATTTTTCGGCGCTTCGCGGTTGTATTGCCTGCAATCGCGAAAATTTCTCTCGCAGTTTGCTATCGCGGGATACGCACGCAGAGATATAACGTTTTCGTCGCGGCGCGTGCCGGTGTCGGCTTACAATGGAGTGTCGACTTACAGTACCGCCGCGTAGTGCATCGTGACCGCTTTCTGCCGCGTTGAGTCTGACAGGGCCGCTTTACTGCTTCTGCGTTGTCTGCTTCGCCGCGTCCCTGCTGCGCTGCTTCGCTGGCTCGCTGCGTCCCTGCGTCGCTGCGTCGAGCTGGCGAGTCCGTGCGGTAGGTCGGGGCTTCTCCGGTGTCGCTGATAACACGCGGGGCTACTGCCGTTGGTTCACGCACTCGGGATCCGGCTGGCTTTTCCTCTCCGGGATATTTTACCACCGTCTAACAATCCGTTCCCTTTCGCAGGCGCAATCTGGCAGAACGTCCTCCCGTCCGGTTAGCAGATCCCACCGCTGCCACCAATTGTTGTGCCGTACCTCTGATTCGAGGGATCGGCACTGAGTTCTTTTGGATCCGCGGGGAGGAAGGAGGAATAATGTTGCCAGATTCTTGTTTAATGATATTTTAATAAAAACCTTTTTGTCACTTGTTACAATAGCTTCGTTAATTTCGTTGCCCTGACTCGCGGGCGTTCCCAATAAGATAAGTTACGTTGGTCGTGCGCGATTAGCCTTACGTTCTAGACTGCCCGCCGTTTCTCGGAAGGGCGGGCTTTTTATTTCTTTGCGTATTACTTCCGCGATGCTGACTTAGCTGTCAGCGCTTTTGCTTCCGGGTGAGCGACCTGGAAGCCGCTTGCGACACCCGGGATGCCACCTCAGGTGAGTTTGGCAATATTCGGGATGTGCGCTGACAGCTATGTGTCGCAATTCGGGCACGGCGATTTCCGCCTCACAACAGTTGAAAATACCATTCCATAGAGGTACCCGATTTGGTAATCAAAATTTTAGGGATTTTTTATAAAAACTACCTTTTATTTTAAAAGGGATGTACAGGTGGTCTCAGATACTCTGTATAGTTAAATAAGATGTGAATAAATAAATAAATATAAATATAAATAAAAAAATAAGTATAAATAAAAATAAATATAAATAAATAAGTATAAATAAAAAAATAAGTATAAATATATATAAAAATAAATACATATAAATAAAGAAAATTGTTTGAGATCGCAAATTTATCATCGCGACGAAGTCGCGTTCGACTGCATGTCTGCACATGCACGCTTGCCGTTAATTGAGTAAATTAATATTCGCGTGAAATACCGCTCAAGAAGTGTCACGGGACATTCGGTATAGCATGGATCTTTCAGGATTAACTTTCCAGAAACTTTAACTTTGTTATCAATAATAAGGTCAAACAACAACGCTAGAACAAAGGAACGATCCATGCTATACACAAAGGACTCGAAATCAGGTGACGACCCCGTCGGGTCGCCACGTGAAACCGGTGACGTCAGCTTCATGACGCGAGCCTCCGACGGCCAATCACCCTCCCGAAATTCTGGGAAATCTGCAAGGAGGGAGTTTCGCCTCGGAGGTGTTAAAAGGACCGCCGCTGCGCCGCGGAACCGATTTCGCTCGCAGATCACTGAAAACCGCTTTTCGCACGCCGCTTTGCATACCGCCTTTCGTCATTCCGCGTTTCGAAAGCGCTTCCGCCGCGTTGCTTACTGTAGCCTCTGTGCGCGCTTTTCAGATTCCTTGGCTAAAAGAAAAAGACTGTAAATACCTGTACATTATACATTTTCGAATATATTTGTTTTATTTTTCAATTCTGTGCTTGTTCCCTTTCTTTTGTGGTTGTCTTCCACCTCGCGCTATCTCGCGCCACCGCGTGCTCTCGAACAAAAATTAGTAGAAATAAAAATAAATAAATATAAATATAAATAAATAAATAAATTTTTTATTTCATAAAAAAAGTAATTCATGATATTTAATTTTTAGTATTATAAAAGTTTGAATTTGACAAAAGAAGAGTTACAAAAACGGAAGAATCGAGTCTTGCGACATCGACACAAATATGAGCGACCAAATACACCAGAAAGTAATATTTTATTTTATTATCACTTTTTGTGTTATATATAATATATATAATTTTTTAAAGGTTTTTGGAATCCGGAGTTTTCTGAGACATTATCAAGCACTTATAAATATACAGAATAAAAGGTGTATTATTCCTGTGCAGGGTGACTGTCATCTTGACGTCAAACAGACAGTCAAAATCACCATCACGGTATGGAACGTTATGAAGTCATATTGCTATCATTTCGGCATCATTTTGATCACTCATTTAGACATCAAACTCCTCATCAATTTCGTGTCACTTAGACATCATTTTGATTAAGTTGTTTTCACTGGATATTGTTTACAATATTTTTAATTTTTATTTTCTTACTTACCAAAAAAAATCTTTCGTGTTTAATCTCCTTGTCTAAACGAGCTTCACGCTATTATTAAAAAACGTAATTGCAAAGAAAAAATAAGAATCGTGCCCGCTTTATTGGGGAATAACCTTAATCGTTTGTTGTACGTGATTAATAACACTGGTCAACACGCTTAGATCGTTGATCATCATTATTACTTATATTTTGTTTACTTGTTTTCCTTATAATTAAAATAGTACACGATGAAGATAAGATACAGCATATATCTTGAAGATCAATCAAAAGAAGTACCAAGATCAACTAGACATGATAGACGTCGAAAGCGAAGCAGGAGTCAGAACAATGACAGTAGCGAAGATGATAAATGGCGGGTAAGCATTACAAAGTAATATTCACAAAAACATGTTTTAATAATTCGAAATAATATGTTCAAAATCTTTATATTATATTAAGTTACTTATATAAATATAATATACGTAATTAGTATGAAATGTTTTTTGGCATAAATAACATTTAAAAATATTATAATATTTTATCTTTATGAAAGTCACAGATTTAGTAACATGTAGATATGCTATAAAGTATAATAGTATTTTTAATTACTTATATGATTTTATATTGCTTTCCAGACAGCACTATATCCTATAAAATCCTATAAATCCTATAATATCCTGTAAAATACTATAAAATCGGGACATAAGACGTCTTTTAGCCATTATTTTGCAAGACGTCTAAAATATGTCTTTTAGACGTTTTAGATTTTGGACATGCGTGCTGTCTGGGTTTCTATTATCTGGACTGAAATCAACAATAAAATAAAAACTAGTTTTTTAAATATTAAAATATACTGATAAAAGAAGTAAATGCATTTTTATACATACTAATATTATTTTACTATTTTTATTTAGCAGTGTTCATATCATGAATCACCCAGTGGCCATGAGAGCAGTGAAAGAGAAAGCAACAGCAATGAACAAAATAATGTTTGTTCATTATCTGTGCCACAAGAATTAGCACAAGGGAACCTTGCAGGTTTTACAGAAGAAAGTTTTAATTCATTACTGCTATCGGTACAAAACGATCCTGTACAATCTATGTTGAATGTAAATGAATCATTATTGTCAGTACCGGAGCAGGTTAGTATAACTTTATCATGAAACTTCATTCTTAATATGTTTCTGTTACACTTAAAATTAATAGTTTTACAAAACTTTTTAATTTACATATAACACAAAATTAACGACTTACTTTATAACGAATACATATAATAAAATTAACACTCTTTTATTGACTGTTGAAAATGTATAGAAATCTTTATTATTTATAGGACAATTTTGACTTGATTTACATGAAAGCAATTTCTAGTAGAAAACTCATGCAGAAGAGTTAGTTGAAATAACACTACAATTTAACACTGAAACTCAAAATAATACTAAAAAAGAGAAATCCTGCATTTAGGAAAAAGTACGTGATTTCATTACGTGACAGAGATACATGATTTTGTTACGTAACAAAACGTCCGAAATTGATACGTAGCAAATTACGTATCTCTGTTACGTCACACAGTTACATGATTTTGTTATGTTACAGAGTTACGTGATTTTTTTCAACAGGGAGTAGTGATTAAGGCCTTCACACATAAAATGCCATAAGGACGTAAAACGTAACCGTAAGAAAATCGGTCAATCCCAATCAAGTATTTTCCTCTGCTGGAGTTACGGACAGCACAATACTTAATTGGGATTGGTCGATTTTCTTACGCTTACGTTTTACGTCCTTACGCGATTTTATGTGTGAAGGCCTTTACTTGGGTGAAACAAGTGACGATGAACACAGTGGGTGGTGATAGCCAATCTGGAGCCAGTATGAAACCAGGCGATGATCTTGCTACAGATAGCACATTAAAACGGATTCTAGAGCAAGATTATGACCTAATGAGTAATAAGAACAAGGTAAGCTAGTAATTAAATTTTAGTTAATATACATATATATATTACAGATATAAGCTATAAAGCGTTTGTGCCGGGTACATTTTTCAACAACTAAAAACTATTCCTGCTGTTTGCATTTTATTTACTTTTCATATTAAAATTAAAATTATACAAGGATTGTAATTTATGTTAAAAACTAATCTTTCACTGAAAACAAATATCATACAAATATATCACTGATATTTATTTCAGCTTATACTTCCAGCGCAACCTACTGTGATAAATATTCCAGAATCTCTGGCACAGCATTTCACTACGACGCAGTTTACGAATATCCCAGAGAAACCTTAACTCTCATATCGCAGTTTACGAATATCTCAGAGAAACTCTCTGATTGTGTCGATTAATTATCGAACGGAAAATACAATAGCAATGTTTTTTTTACGAAAGAAAAATACAATAGCAATGTTTTTTTTACAAAAGAAAAATACAATAGCAATGTTTTTTTTACGTATCAGGATAAGCTGTGATTATATAAAAAAGAAAAAAAAATAACGAAAAACAGAACCGAGCAGGAGCAGGACGCAACAGGATATCTGTATTTCTAGAAAGTCTGATTTTGTAAATATTCTACGAGGAAAACACTTGTGTATTATATATATACATATATATATGTATATGCGGAAATGCGATATACAATTTGATATGATATATGATCTATGACGTTTGTTTATTACTATGTAAAGTGACAGGCTTCGAAATTAAACATTAATTACTGTTAATCGTGGCGTTTTGAATTTACTCTTTTTCTTTTCTTTTGCCTAAAGAGGATCATGAAAAAGAGAAAATTCCAAACGCTGCGAGAGTGCAGACACAATGGACATCCGAATCTTACAAAACGTGAAAAAACATTCGTATTTTCTCATCTCTAAACTCCTCAGACCGTGTTAATATTTAAACAAAATAATTTACACGTCACTCACAGAGCTAGCGCGATAAAAAAACAAGTTAACATTCGTTGAAACAACATTATACATTTATGTCTAACAACAATTTTTTGTGCTTGCACTCGCGAATCTTTTGCCGACGTGATACTCGATTTTCTCACACAGAATTTCTTGCTATAAGACACAAAGGGGAGTTTACTTCTTGCGGAAAATACTCGGCATGTTGGGCGATTCAGTTTTCTGTTGAAAAGATTTTGTTCATCTTCTGGCGCATATCCTTGGCGGACATTCACCGTCGTCATCGATAGGGAAAGCCCGGAGCTCGTCGAGTGTCCTGGAATGAATATAATTTTTTTACAAACGTTTAAACATTTTTCGTTATCGAGAAAATATGTACAGGATACATAATGTTTCTAGAAAAGTATTCAATGGTCCAAAGATATCAAAATTCAGAAATATTTAGAAATATTTTACCAAATCTACTATGGATTATTGCGACTGTAGATTACAAATTAGGAATTATTGGTGGCGAAATAAATGTTACTTATTCGGTCAAATTAAGAATGTTCTACCGAAGTAAAAAAAGCGAGGTAGAACAAATTTATTTCACGTCCGAATTTTGTACATAAATTATTTGAACTAAATTCGCGTGTTAAGTGGTTCATCTGTTCGAATATTATTGACGCTGTTTCTTTTTTTAACAGGTTTATTAACTTGTGGTCAAGAAAAATGTCAAAATTTTTTAAGGTTTAATCTATACAATAGGTGTAGTAATCCTTAAGTTCTAAGAAATTAATCAATCATAGTTAATTATTTTCTTCACATTCGATTGTGATTGATCAATTTTTCACAGCAGATCTTAATGGAACACTTAATAAAGTTGTAGGATAGTATTTCATTGTCGGATCTTTTATATTTAAGACCGGCTGGAGTATAATCTTAAGAGAGAGAGATGTTATAAACTAATCACTCGATTGTTAGATATAACAGAGCCGTATTATCAACCTTAAGCCATTGTCTTGAAATAAGAACCGACTATGTATACTAGCCTTAATTTTACTCATTAATTTTTCCTTTGGAATAACGATTGCTTGTTCGTTGCTTAGCAAGGAAGATTTTACAGAAAAATATATTGCTCTTTTTTTTGCCTATATAACAGGAGATGAGGTAATATGAGAAATCGAAATATATACGCAAGCCGTCCGCGACTTCTCTGCATATATTTACTTCGTTTACTGTTTTCTCTATGGTATTATTCACTTTACTCCGTTGAGGTTTCTCTGTTCGTAATATTCTTGGTTCGGAATATTCGTAAACTGCGTCGTAGTAAAATGCTATGCCAAAGATTCCGGAATATTTATCACAGTAGGTTGCGCCGGAAGTACAAGCTGAAATAAATATCAGTGATATATTTGTATACCTACTATTTGTTTTCAAGGAAAGATTAGTTTTTAATATAAATTACAATTAACGCGAATCAATGAGAATGACACCGGCGGCTTTTCCGCCTCTCTGTATATGAACTGGACGACAGATCTGACAAATAAATTAAAAATAGGTTAAGCACGTTTCCCGTGTTGATAAACTATTACGTAATGCGTTCCGAAACCACCACATATTCTACGTCTCACCCCCACTCTCCGGCAGCTAAACGATATACAGTTTTTCGTTTTTTTTTGCGAAACCGTGATCTAACAAACGTTTTACTTAGTATATTTGAAACTAACAAACGACTCCGCATCGATTGACCACGGTTTGAATTGAAAAATGTAAAGAATTCTATATTTACCGGCTAAATTAACACTAAAAATTATTTTCGTGATTACGTAAAAACTATTAACTAACAAACGTTCTAATTAGTCTAACAATCAATAACAAACGACTAACAATCGATTCGTAAAAAAAAAATGTAAGTCGAAATTGTCCGGCTAACTTCTATGAGGTCGTTCCGAGGGGACGCTCAGAGCGGCGCTCCCGCTGTTATCGACCGTTTTGGAAATCGCGCGTTATCGACCTCGCGCGAAAATTGCGCGCCTTCCAGAAATAGGAGCGTCGCGTCGTCGATCGCGGCGCGGTCGCGCGCTTTTTTCTTTCAACGGGCCGGATGCGGTTTTCCGGCTCACCCCGGCGTATCGAGATCGAGAGAGAGAGAAGTTCGCGCGCGAGGACGAGCGTGCGACAGGGAGAAAGACAGACAAGACGACTCATTTCTTCGTCCACTCGAATCGTACGATTCGCGATTATCTTTTAGCGCGTGTCCGAACTCGTTCGGGGTCGCTCTCGTCGTTTCCTCCTTTTGTTTTTCGGAGGATGCGGCGAGAGGTTGTCGTCATTCCGGGAAAGAGCGTATCCGGCAAATACGTCCTCCGTTGAGATAACGAACGGGTATAAATTGAACGGGCGCACGACGGCGCGGCGAAAACGGACGGACAAATGTATTGAGGGAGAGTGACGCGAACGGATCGGATTTAAACGCGACATGAGCAACGAGTACGCAGAATTTTGCGAACCGGTGTGGGCAAAAATCAGAATTCCGAAACCGTTCGTGAAAATCAGCGAACTGCTCGCGAGGAATGTGAATCCGTACGCGTACGCGAGGGAGCGGGATCCGCGGCGCGTCGACGTAACGAGATATCTGATCCGTCGCGAAATCGGAATCGCCGATCTCCGATCTCATCGGACGTATTTCTTTCATGGTATAATTTTGGAAAGGCCAGCGAGACGCGTTAGTAATTACATGTATAATGATTTTGACGTATAAGGCGTTATGGGACGCTTTGGATGGGCGAGGTGAGGAGTATTGGAACCACGACCGTCATTGGAACAGTAGCGATGCGTACTCGCGAATAAACGATCGTCGTTATTACTCGTCCGCGAAATTGGACGACGAACTGCGCTGTCGCGAGCACATGCCCAAGATTTTGTCCGATTCAGACGACGAATCGGCGAGAGTTGAAATACCGTTGTCGGTATTCCTGCCAATCCTGCCCGCGTCGGTGGAGAAAGCCGACGAGCTATGGAATCTGGCTACCTATCATCGGCGAAGGGAAATCGGAGTGCGAACTACTCGCGAGCGAGCGTGGATAGAGACGACGGTGGCAAACTCCGTTAGGGCAAACGATTATACGCTCGAATATTATCTTTATTATGAGACGGTGTACGGAGGAGAGAGGATACGTCGGATTCAAACCACCAGGTCTCGTCGTTTTTTCGATCGAATGAAATTCAACGTTTCCGACGGTGGAGGACCCTTCTGGATGCGATGTGGAAAAAGTGCGACGAGTTGCTCGCCGCGGACGTCCGCGACGCGGACGGGTACCGCGCGTGGAGACGACGATGCGACGAGTGTCTCCGGCTCTTGCGGGAGAAGTGTCGAGTCAAACGCTCTGCGAAGCGAGGAAACACGGGAGCCGTTACCAGAGCGGTTGCTCTAATAGCGCGATTGAAAAGTTCGAGGGAGGATCTGCGTCGACGATTCGAACGCGCCGTAGGTGCCGGCTTGGACAGTGGGGGCGGCGGTAGCAGCAGCGGCAGAGGATTTTTGTGGATCAAGATCGATACGGCGTTCCAACGTCGCGTACTGACCGGCGCTGTGACAAACTCAACGTACATCGAGCCCGCGCGATTTCTCGACGATGCGAAAGGCACCGTGCTTGAAAAAGTGCGAGATAATATGACCAGACACGTGTGTCTGAAGATCAATGTCATATTTAATGGGGAATTCGTAGCGGACGTTAAGACCGATGTGAAAAGTATCGCTACGCGGAACGAACAGCTCCTCCCGGGGTCCGATCTGGGCGAGTGCTACGATAGGCACGTGCGCGACGTGATTTTAACGCGGTTGGACGAATTTCAGGAACGCGACAGCGGATGGGCGTTGTCGCGAATACTGAACCTAATGGTGAACGTGAACAAGTGTAATCCCATGCGCGTGGAATGTTGGATGAAGATAGCGCGAGGTATAAGACATAAAAAGGCGGTGGTCAACGTGCGATCGGAGATCGACACGTATTTCGCGCGTGCGGTGGTTGTTGCTCTGTATCCCGTCAAGCGAAGCGCGGAACGATGCGGCTCGTATCCCGATTACGCGACGGTGCTGAATCTCGACGGAATCGATTTTCCCATAGATCTAAAAAAGATCGGAAAATTCGAAAGTCAGAACGACGTATCGATCAACGTATTTACAACTCGGATAGGAATTGAAAAGAAAGCTAAGTTCGGGCGGGGCGCCGACGACAACGCGATCGTGCCTCTGCGGTTAACCGACGATAAGAGGGACAGGCACGTAAATCTCCTGTATCTGCGCGATACGCTACGCGGCGTCAACCGGGGCCATTTCGCCTGGATAAATAATCTGTCGCGATTGGTGAATTCGCAATTGACCGCGAAACGGTGCGCGAAGCACGTTTGCGATCGGTAGGTAAAAGAAATGAAATAAAAACATGAGGAACAAGGAAACGACGAAGTGTTATTTTATATACGCATAGTAATCGCACGCACGTTATTTCGCAGATGTCTACACTATTTCTATACGCGCGATAAGTTGGCCGCCCACAGCGTCGACTGCGGCCGATTGAACGACTGCGCCATCGTTTTTCCGAAAGAGGACGACAAGTGGCTGTCGTTCGACAATCACGACAGAAAGGAGCAACTTCCCTTCATGGTGTACGCGGATCTGGAATGTCTTCTCGAACAACGGGAGAGGGAAAACGTCGAAGGGGGCGCGAGAACGGAAAGATACGCTATCAGCGTCACGTACTGTTCAGCCTGGGCTACTATCTGTGCTGCACCTACGACGATACCGCGTCCACGTACAGATATCGTCGCGGCAAGGATTGCGTTTCGTGGTTCGTGAATAAGCTTCGCGTTCTCGCGCATCGCGTTAAGAATAAATTTTCCACCAATATAGCGATGATAGAACTTACGGAGGACGGGAAGCGCGAATTTCGGCTCGCGACTCATTGTCACGTGTGTGGGAAAGCGTTCCAACTTAAGGACAAGCGCGTGAGAGATCACTGTCACCTAACCGGACGCTACAGAGGTCCGGCGCATTCTTGTTGCAATCTGAATTACAGAAACGTTTACGTGATTCCCGTGTTCTTTCACTATCTGTCGGGTTACGACGAGCACTTCATCGTCGAGAAAATCGCGAACAATTTCGAGGGCGGGGTCGATCTGCTGCCGCTTACGAAGGAAAGTTACATATCTTTCTCGAAGACCGTTAAGGAGACGCAGACAGACGGGGGATGGGATCGGTACGTGAAACTTCGATTCGTGGACTCGTATAAATTTTTAGCGGCGAGTATCGAAACCCTGGCGCCTGGCGTCCTATCTGAACAAAGACAAGCTAAGAATAAGGGTTGATTTAGACACAGCCGTTCCGTACCCGTACCGTATCCGTATCGATAACATTAGACAAGGATGGAGACAACATTAGACAAGGATGGAGACAATAGGTATCCTTGTCTGATGTTTCTGTTTCGTGCACGGTACGGATACGGCACGGCTGTGTCTGAATCGACCCTAACGCGTTCGGAGTACGCGGATTTGAGCACGGAGGATCTCGATCTGCTCATTTGCAAGGAAGTATTTCCGTACGAGTACGTCGACAGCATGGACAAACTGCGGGAGACCGAGCTTCCGCCGCGCGAGGTCTTTTACAGCTTCCTGACGGACAAGGCCGTGAGCGAGAGCGACTACGAGCTCGCGACGAGGGTCTAGCGACGTTTTCGCGTGCGAGATCTCGGCGAGTACAGCGATCTGTATCTCAAAACTGACGTGCTTCTTCTGGCAGATATATTTGAAAATTTTCGGGGCGCGTGTTTAGCGAGTTATGGGCTTGATCCCGCGCATTATTTTACATTGGCCTAGTTTACACCGATCACTTGATACGCGTATTAAATAGTAAATAACTAGTAAATAAGGCTAATTATTGGCTGATCAGTTCAAATATACTATTTGATACGCGTATCAAGAGATCGGTGTAAACTAGGCCATTGCCGGGGTACACGTGGGACGCCATGCTGAGGTACACCGGAGTGCGTTTCGAGCTGCTCACCGACATCGACATGGTGCTGTTCGTGGAACGCAGAATACGCGGCAGTGATGCCGCTGTGCAGACCGACCAGCATGCTACAGCGTGTGGAGGGGATGCGCCGGCAAGGCTGCGCAAGGGCATAGCCACGCACAATGCAAGCTCCTCTGTCCGTGTACGCTCGGCGCAAAGGACAGAACACGATCGTTGTCTCCTTCTCTCTTGTGCTATGACGTCGCTATGCCAGTGCCGGCTATGCCGGCACATATTTCAGATCTCGCGACTCTCCAAATCTCGAGTTGGCAAATCGACGTTATTTATTGTAAACTTAATCTTTTCTTATAAAATATCGAGATATATGTCAATCATTCTGTCGTTATTCACTGATATATGTATAATCAATTTTAATTGTGAATAATATGTAAATAAAATGTCTAAAAGTATAAAAATTACCAAATGCAATGACGTAAATCTTTATAAACATAAAAAGTTAAAAGAATTCTCCGTTTTTTTTTAATTTGCAGACCTTTAAATATTTGTTTTGATTAAAGTTGAACTTTGTAAATGTAACAATGTATAAAAATCCACTCTTGGCCAATATGCACGCTGTTTTTTTTTTTTTAATTTCTTACATAACAAATTAACATTAACTTTAACATGATAATATTATCTAAATGTAAATAAGAAAATTAAATATTAATTCTGGATAAAAAATTATAGCTTGTAGTATTTTTATTTATTTAATTTATTTTGTATTTATATACAACGTGCATATAATACTGTTGCTCAACGGAAACCGCGAGAAAGTGGTGGTCTTTTCCGTCAGGAAGGAAATGTAAGGAATTGTTAATTTATTATTTGTTATTAATATTTTGTTAGTAATTATATACAACCATTACGTAGCAAATAGTACAAAATAATTTCAATATTGAAATCATTGTAATAACAAGAAATCAATTTTTTACATTTCCTTGTGCATGTGTGTGTTTTATTGCACATAAATTCTTAGCATTATTTCTTTGGCAGATTTTTTGTATGAATGAAAGAAATAGGAAAAATGAGAGAGAATGTGAAAAAGGAAAAAAGAATAAATGAAGGAGTAAATGATAAGAAGTAATTGAAAACCAAGTCCCGGTTTTAGGCTGAATGGCCGAACTAAATATATTATTATTATTATTATTATTACATTTTAATTAAAAAAAATATTTTTTAATTATTGTTTCCCCCCTTCCTCTACTTTCACCTCTTCCACGCCCACCTCTTTCACCATTTCTTGGGCCTTTCCAGGGGAACTTTGTGAGGCCCCCCTGCTGCCTGTACCAGCGGGCACGCGACCGCCCACCTCCAATGCCACGGCCTCGTCTTCGGAAAAGATCTGAAATTAAAATGTACAAATAAATGACAAATGGCGGAAAAGCAACACACACACACACACACACACACACACACACACACACACACACACACACACACATGCACACACATGTATATTTCTTTATGTATACATATATATGTAATATTGCTATGTAATATTACATTGCACGTATGTATGTATGTATGTATGTATGTACCTATGTATATATAATATACCTTGCTGCTGTTTGCTGCTGTTGCGAAAGGTGTTGTTCCTCTCTTGCCTGCTGGCTTTGCTGCGGCTGGTCCTGCTGGTCCTGCTGGCCCTGCTAGCCCTGGTTTGCTGCCAGTGTTTGCAATTGCTGGGCCAGCTGTTGCAGTTGCATTTGCTGTTGCTCATGCATCTGCAACAATTGGGCCAATTTTTCATTGGCATTCATTTCTTGACCTGTAAAATACATAAGTAAAATACATATTAGTATCTGTGGCCGCTTGCCACTTTCGCTGGGGCGTCGCGTGCCCTTCGCAGAGGAGATGCCGCAGCGTGAGAAGGATCGACGAGTGAGCTGAGAGACAGATATATGTAATAAATAGGTCGTTTATTCAATAGTCCTATAATACAGATGTTGGTGCGTCAGTGTGTTGAAGAAGGCCCTGAGAAGGGCCGTTGAGGCGGCCCTGAAAAGGGCCGTTTGGGTTCTTCTTGTGGTGTGGCCCTGAAAAAGGCCGGTTGGTTTCTTGCTCTCCTAGTCCCGAAGTCGCTCACGCCAGATGATGCTCGGCTGCGTCTTGGTCCTCCGGAACGAGCTGTATCTCCGCCAAGCCGACGGTGTCCCCGGTGGAGTGAGGGACGGCTCCGGTTCCTCGGTCTGGGTAGACTCGGATGACAGTGCCGGCGGCTCGTCTGTCTGCGTCCCTTGCGAGGATGTGACCTCCCACTCCGGGTCGGTCTGTATCTCCTGAGCGTCGCGTGGAGGCTGGTGTTGCACGCCTCGGTGTACACGCGCCGGAGGGATGTCTGCGTTCCCTGGTGTACCTGCTCGGCCGGAGACGGTGGCAGAGGCGACAGGAGCGGAGGCACCGTCCACGATAGTCAAGGAGACGTGTAGCGCCGAACTCGTACGTCCCACGTTGAGATGAGCGAGCGTGGAGGACAAGTCAGTCGCACCGGCGAGAGCTGGAGCGGGACGAGCTTCCACGGTTGGCCTGGACGGTAGTCCAGGGGCCGCTGAGGTTGTGGCGGTAGCGGCAGGCGAAGTGGCGCAGCTCGTCTCGGTGGTGGCCGTAGCTTCGGCGGCGGCAAGGTGACGGCGAGATCGGTTACCAAAAGTACTTCTCCTGGTCTTGGCTATGAGCCTGAGAGCAGTCGAAAGCTGCCTAGGCCGTCGCCGTGTGGCCTTATATTCTTCCCTGACGGGAAATGAAACGCGAGAAAGTCTGCCACCTGTTGGCGGCACTCTCGTCTAGTTTCGCGGGCCGTAGTCTGGCCCACGCGCTCGGCGCGTGATTGGTTGGCGCGCGCGCGGCGCGCGTACCGTGTCGATTGTGCGGTCGGAAAACCGCCACAGTATCATATTGTGACCAGATCACCGATGAATATATATATATATAAATCCGTAAACTCCATTAGGAGCATAGGGCCTCCACGAAGCTGCGCCACCGTGTCCTGTTGGAAGCCAAGTGTTTTACTTGGTTCCAGGAATAATTTTGTCCTTCGGCTTCACTCAGCACAGTCCTTCTCCAAGATTGCTTGGGTCGTCCACGGCTCCTTGTCCCCTGAGGATTCCATTCCAGGGAGTGCCTATTTATATCGCTAACAGGCTTACGTAGCGTGTGGCCAATCCATTTCCACTTCCTTTTCCTAATTTCCCGTTCCAGTTCAAGCTGATTTGCGCGGATGTATAGCTCTCTATTTGATATTGTTTGCGGCCAAAATATGCGCAAAATACGTCGCAGGCATCTGTTCACAAACGTTTGCAGGGATCTCGTTATGCTGGCAGTAATCTTCCATGTTTCGCATCCGTAAAGCAACACCGACTTCACATTTGAGTTGAATATGCGAAGCTTTGTGCCAATCGAGTACACGGAGGAGGCCCATATATTTCCGAGAACCAAGTACGCTTGACGAGCCTTTTTGATTCTGCTGGCTACATTAGACTCGGCTCCGCCCGTGCACGTCACCACACTGCCAAGATAGCAGAATTCGTCAACCTCTTCAATCGTCTCTCTCCCGAGCACAAAGCTCGTTCGAACCTTAGTGCCCAGACGCATACTCTTGGTTTTACGAATATTAATACGCAGTCCTGCCTCCAGCGCCAGGTCAGCAAGCTCACTCAGCTTTTCCTGCATGTCCCGAAACGTATGAGCCAGAAGGCAGATGTCATCTGCGTAGTCTAAATCTTCCAAACGTTTCTGAAAACTCCAGAGTACCCCTCTGGGTGCCCTCTCTAAACTCTTCAGGATGTGATCTACAACGAGAATGAACAAGAAGGGCGATAGTACACATCCCTGCTTTACACCCGCATTTATCGCGATGCTCTCTCCGAGCACCCCACCATGAGCCACGCAGGATGAAGCATCCCTGTAAAGTGCCTTGATAACTCTTACTATTTTGTCGGGTACCCCGTAATCCATTAGTACTTTCCACAGGAATGCGTGATTTAAGCTGTCGAATGCTCTTGTGAAATCGACAAACACCAGGTATAGTGGCGAGTTCCACTCCTGCGACTGCTCAATCAGTATGCGCAAGGTGTTGATTTGGTCTATGCATGACCTATGTGGTCGGAAGCCCGCTTGCTCCCCACGCAGATGCGGCTCTAGAGCTGTAGATACTCTTTTAAAGATAATGAACGTAAGCTTATTTATCGACGTAAGCAATGTTATTCCTCTCCAGTTATCACAGAGACTAAGGTTGCCCTTCTTTGGGAGTTTTATAATTATACCCTTCTTCCAGTCCGAGGGCAACTCTTCTTGATTCCATGCCATTGCTACAATGGGTTGCAGAAGCTTCGCAGTGGTTGAGCTGTCCGCAGAGAGGAACTCGGGTGGAACCCCATCTATTCCTGGAGCTTTACCACCTTTGAGACTTTGGATGGCAGTCCTGATCTCCGCATATGAAGGAGGATCAATTTTTATCTTTAATTCGCCACCTTCAGGTGCTCTTGCATCATTATCCATCTGCTTTTCTGTTTGCTCTGCTGCGGGGACCGCAGCTTGGACAAGAACTTCTGTAAAATATTCTGTCCAGCGTTCCAGCTGGTCGTCCTTAGATGTTAGGAGAGTTCCATCTTTCGCTTTTAGAGGAGGAGAGTTTGCAAATCTCCTTCCAGACAGCTTTTTAGTTATGTAATAAAGTAACTTTGTGTTGTTGCTCTCAGCTGCTTGTTGCGCTAGGGCCGCCAGGTCGTTGATCCACGCCCGTTTGTCCCTTCTCACGCTTCTCTTAACCTCCTTGTTTAATTGCGCGTGCGATCACCGATGAATAATGAGAATAAATTATTAGCCACTTACTTCTTGGGCTGAA
>NW_020213247.1:0-2577 GCF_003070985.1 Temnothorax curvispinosus | reverse complement strand
AAATTGTTATTTTTAATAATAGTATTACATACAATATTAAGAAAATATTATTAATATTATTTTTCTATCTCTTTCTTCTTCAAAACTGCTCCAGGCTGCTCTGCACTGTATGAATTTCCACTGATAAAGAATGACATAACACTATAACATAATACAAAAACTGTAATTATTATTTATATCTAATTATACAAGGTGAGTTTTATTCTGTACGCCAATTATCTTTACTAATTATCTCAAAAAGTATTGGTTTATTGGAAAAATGTTTCAGATAAAAGTTGGAGGGTTTATAGAGGAATAATGGATAATCTTATTAGATTTTGAGTCTGGAACCCATGTTGAACCCAGTAGGGTCCAAGTCAATTTTTTAAAATAATAACTCCTTTTTTTTATTACATCATCTTTTTCTACTAATTAATATAAACAACTTTTGTCTGAAACATTTTTATTTGCCTTATACTTTTTGAGATATACAAGAAAAATTTGGTAATTTTTTTAATATTTAGCTTATATCTTGATAAATGCTTGTCGGAGAGGAAAATGATACAAGATTTTTTGACTTGATATGGTCTCAAGAATATGCTATTGCAATAATACCCTAATTTCTTTAAATATTTGTGTATACATTTTCTTGAAGCTTTTATATGTACACAATTATTTAAAGAAATTAGAATACTATTGCAACAGTATATTCTTGAAACCAAATCAAGTCAAAAAGTCCTGTACCACTTTTCACTCCGACGAACATTTATTGACAAACATCTATTGTAAGCTAAATATTGAAAAAAATACCAAGTTTTCCTTGAATATCTCAAAAAGTATAAAGCAAATAAAAAAATGTTTCAGACAAAAGTTGTTCATATTAATTAGTAGAAAAAGATGATACCATAAAAAGGAGATTTCTATTTAAATAATTTGACTTGGATCTTATTAAGCTTAACACAGGTCCCGGACTCAAAATCTAATAAAATTGTCTATTGGTCCTCCTTGAACTCTCCAACTTTTATCTGAAACATTTTTCCAATAAATCAATACTTTCTGAGATAATTATAGCGGAGATGATTGGCACACGAAATAAAAATCACCCTGTTTATTTCATACATAATTACATATTAAAACATAAGAGTACGGGGTTAAGTATGACGTGTTCCGATATTCACTGTCTATACTGAAAATCTATGGTTAATGTTATACATACACTTTAGATTTTTAGTACTGGATATTAAAATATTGAAACGCAGTTTATACCAAGTTTAAATTTTTCTTACTTATGTATCTAATAAATGAAGCTGTCGCTCAGAAGTTTGATAGAAATCAAACTGCTTGGTGCTGCTCTGCGTGAACTTCCACTGATGGAAAGCAACGTAACACTGCAACATAATACAAAAACAGTAATTATTATTTACATCTAATTATATATTTTAAACATAAACGTAGGTTAAGTATGAATCTGTATTGTGATATTCACTATCTATGTATACTGAAAATCTGTAGTTGATGTTACACGTATACTTTGGATTTTCAGTATTGACGATTAATATTGAAAAGTATGGTTTATATCAAATTTAACTTTTTCTTACTTACATATCTAATAAATAAATTTTTTGCTCTTCTATCAAACTACTTGGTGCTGCTCTGGACTGCATGAACATTGCACTGATGGAAAGCAATACTGTAACATATAGCATAAGAACAATAATTATTATAAAATCATGTAAATGGTTAAATAATTATGGTTAAATCATTTAATTAATGATTAAACTGCTTTTTAGGAGATTTGGGATCGGCATATTTCTATCACGTATCTCCAACTAAGGACTCCAGTTGGATTAAACTGTTAAAAATTTTGAGGTTAAGTTAGCATCAAGATTTAAGTATGAAGCCGTTAATAAATAATTTCATTAGAGACTCGTTCAATAAGGTTATAAAGGCAAATATTTGTATTTTAAGATGGTCATTGAAATGATTTTTATGATATTAACGTGGTTTTTGCAGACCATTATGCCACGTAATTTCAATTTTTGGATTTAAAGACAAATCGCCAAATATATATGTACAATGTACATATTAGTAATAATTATACAAAAATACTTTTAAAAATATTTGTGTGAACAATATTTATTAAATAAAGAAAAATTACCTGAAATTAACACGATTGATTCTGTGCGGTGTCGTACACGTGATTGCGTGGTCCCACGGAGCCATGCAAGAGACAGCGAGAGAAGACCGGGAATGGTGGGGGTCGGTGCTGCGACCAAGCGCATAGCCACACACACTAGCGTTCTTCCCTTCACTTACGCACTCAGAAACGTTCTGTTTATCCGTGTGACAAACTCGTAATTTGAAAAGTTTAATATTGATTATATAAGAAATATAAATTTTAAATTTTATCCATTTATTTTATTATCAATTTACTTACTGGCTCTTAATTAAAAATTAATTGTATATATAATTACCTTTTATTATTACAAAACAAATAACAAGTTATAAAATTAAATACCACCACTTATAAAATTTATCTTAATCACTTTTATTCCCCAAAAGTACAAGTCAGTCTCTTTTGATTTCATCACATTTTTT
>NW_020213246.1:2021-4007 GCF_003070985.1 Temnothorax curvispinosus | reverse complement strand
CGTTCCCTGGATGTGCATCGCTGGATGTGCCTCTCCCAGTTGCTCAGTCGATAAATCACTCCGCATTTGACGAGCGCTCTCGTCGCGGCCGTCAGGGCTCCGGCCTCGAAAACGCGATGGCGGCGCACCGCTTCGGACAGCACGACGTTGTCCGGTCGTCTTGTGTCCAGCGTGAGGACTTGTTCGACACGCAGAGCCTGTTGTCGCGCGACATAGAACTCCGCGTATTGCTCCATGTCATTTAAATGCTGCAGCAAAGCTTTTCGCGGCGCTTGGAACTCTTTGCCGCCGTCGCGGAAACCGCGGCATATAACGTACGCGGCGATGAAGCCGGAGTCGGCCGTTCTTGCCATTTTCGCCGCACTGCAGTAGGCTTGCACGAATGTCACCGCGGGTTCGTTGATCAACGCGGCGTGGTTATCGAAATAACCGTACTCATTCAGATAGGCGACCCGGTACCTCGTGATGCGCTGTCCCAGTTTTAGACGCATGTCAAACACCCCGGGCAACGAGTGTCGGCCGCTGCCAGTAAGTTTTATCACTAAGGCCGCGTCGTTCACGCATCTCAACACGTCGGCGACGTGCAATTGCAGCACATCGATGTGCGGGTGATTATCGATCACGACGGTCCTAATAAGATCGTCCGCCTTGTAACGCGTCAGTCTCAGTCCATGTTCCGCCATGTACATTCGGACATACGACATCCCGCACTTGTCGACGAGGTTCACGCTTAATCGTTCGGTTACGAGTCTTGCGAAATCTTCGAAGTCTTTTTCGAAGATATTGTACGTTCTATCGACGTCCGCGATCAAGTATTTTATTCCCGCGCGTGCAGTCTCCGAAACGACTGGCAATTTGCGGGCCGCTCGCGCGATGACGTGCGTCATAAACATGTTTACGGCCGTTCGCAGTTGTTGGTCCGCGTCGACGCGTTTCAACACTCTCGCGTCGCGGTTTATTTGAAAAAGCAAGTACAGGGGTTTGGAATCGACGTAGGCCAAACATGTCTCGTAAAATTGTGTTCGCGGTTCGAAATGTTCGCCACCCGCGGTGAAGTTCGCGTCGAGCAGTTGTCCGAAAGTCGGATTGCTACGCTTGCACAGGTACCGCGTCAACTTAGTGTTTTGGCACACAAGGATCTGTTGCGGTTTTAATTCGATCTTGCACACAACCGCACATCGGAACGCTTCAAGCGTGGTGCACGACACCACGTACGAGTCGACATCAGTGGTTATTTCGTACTCACGGGTCATCAGTTCGTCCAGAGTTACGGCCGTTGGCCTCAAATCGCGGATCCACCGATGGCTACGGCCCTTTCCGTCGTCCGGCGTCAGGTCCGACGACGACGACGTCGACGACGACTCCGACAGGATTTCAATGGGCGTCGGGAGTTCGCGGTTCTCCGGACGCACGTATTCCACGTCCATGGACGAGGCACTGTCACTGTCCGAGCTGTCGTACTGGTAGTCAGGTGCTCGCGGCATGGTGATCTGAAAATTTAAGGAAAAATGAGTTTCCCTTCTTGAAAACTAAGTTTTTGACCGCGAAATTTGAAAAAATCACTAAAATTAGTGATCCAGTGACTCTATTTTCACGAAAACGACGTTTTTGGAAAAAACCCTAGATCTAGTGACTTTTTTTCATGAAAAAAAAGCTTTTTGAAAAAATCCCTAGATCTAGTGACTTTTTTCATGAAAAGAAAGCTTTTTGAAAAAATCCCTAGATCTAGTGACTTTTCCTTTCATGAAAATGAAGCTTTTTGAAAAATTCCTAGATCTAGTAATCTAGTAACTTACCTTGAAGGAACACTAGGTGCTTTCACTCTCTAGCCACTCTAGCTTCTGCGGAGCTCCCCAAAAATCTGCCGAGGCTCTATTTCAGGTTAGGGTTATAGGGTGTTTGCGAACTCGGCAAAAATTTTTTATTGCATATATGGAAGGATAAATTCATGATTCGAACTTTGGCCATGGTCCCCCCCCCTCCCCC
>NW_020213246.1:1481-1921 GCF_003070985.1 Temnothorax curvispinosus | reverse complement strand
GGACTATCCATCCCCCCAGGTCCCATCCCCCCTCGACCCCTCCCCTTAGGCTCTGTATACTTGGAACATTTGCCAGGGTCAAAATTTTTTATGACGGAACTGGAAGGATAAATTTATGATCCGAACTTTGGCACAGGTCCCATCCCCCCCGACCCCTCCTTCGAGGGGCTGATTTTTCAATTGACCGTAGCTTCTAAGGGAAGGGTGGGGGGGGGATTGGGGTCTGAGGGAAAGTTGACCCCCCGGAGGAGGACTATCTATCCCCCCAGGTCCCATCTCCCCTCGACCTCCCCCTTGGGCTCTGTATACTTGGACCATTTGCCAGGGTCAAAATTTTTTATGACGGAACTGGAAAGATAAATTTATGATCCGAACTTTGGCACAGGTCCCATCCCCCCCCGAGCCCTCCTTCAAGGGGTTGATTTTTCACTTTACAGTAG
>NW_020213246.1:0-1381 GCF_003070985.1 Temnothorax curvispinosus | reverse complement strand
GAGGGGAAGTTGACTCCCCGGAGGAGGACTATCTATCCCCCCAGGTCTCATCTCCCCTCGACCTCCCCCTTGGGCTCTGTATACTTGGACCATTTGCCAGGGTCAAAATTTTTTATGACGGAACTGGAAAGATAAATTTATGATCCGAACTTTGGCACAGGTCCCATCCCCCCCGAGCCCTCCTTCAAGGGGTTGATTTTTCACTTTACAGTAGCTCCGAAGGGAGTGAACTGGGGAGGGTGGGACCTGAGGGAAAGTTGGTCCCCTCGAGGAGGACTATCCATCCTTCCAGGTCCCATCCCCCCCCTACCCCTCCCTTGGGCTCTGTACTCTTGGAACAGGGGGTTGAAACTGAAAATTTACAAGTCCCAAGGGGTAACTTTAAAAAAATATCTTTCTCAGGACCTATGCCATGCGATTCCAAATGTCGAGAACGTCGTCCTGGACCCCCCTTTTTTTGACACTTTTTTTTTTAAAAAATGTCTCTTTCAGGACCTATGCCATGCGATTCCAAATGTCGAGAACGTCGTCCTGGACCCCCCTTTTTTGACCCTTTTTTTGAAAATTTTCCAAGTTTCCGCGGCGTGTTGCTTTGTATGGACACAGCTGTCGGTGGCCGCTCTTGGTCGGTGCGTACCCAAGGAGGGAACGCACCCTCAAGCCCCGCCACCGCGACAAGGTGGCAGCCACATCGGCGGGGGGGAAAGGGAAATGGAAGGAAAGAGAAGTTGAAGTAGGGAAGGGAAATGTTGGGATATCTAAGTTCTAAGTTGGCCTATTTACACTTATTTCCTACACTATGTACATGGCCTTTTTAGGAGTTTTGTTTTTATGTTTTTTTTGTGTTTTCTTCTTTTTTCTCAATCACAAACCGCACTACTTAAAATAATGGGACAATTGACGTTTTATCAAGTCCCGCACTTGCTGCAGTTCCTCCTCGTGTCCAAAGTCTTTCTTGTGTATTCCGGCACTTAGCTGCCTGAGACGGAATCTCAGCTGTGTCGGCTTGAATTGTCCGAATATATCGTGTCACGCTTCTATGAGGCACGACCACGTCGTCAAGTTATTTACCTCGCACGTCTGCAATGCGTGCTTTATTATTAGCTCGTCCATATCTTTGGTGTAATGGTGGACCTTCATTTTTATCTTCCGGGTCGGCTTATTTGTCTTCGTGGATGCGTCGCTCTCCTCGGCTGCCGAGGACTCCCGTTCCGACAGCCTTGCGGACCTCCTTAGAGGTTGCTTCGGTGGTGCTGGTGGCGGTGCCAGCGGTGCCAGCGGTGGCGGCGGCGGCGCAAACGACGTCGACGGAGTCTCTTTGGTTACAAGCCTTCGTGGCTTGACGGCTTTTGGTCCTGTCTTGGACACTCTTGTCGTCTTC
>NW_020213245.1:0-1972 GCF_003070985.1 Temnothorax curvispinosus | reverse complement strand
TTATGGATCGTAATGTAAATTACAAATTTTCTAATTTAAAATATATGTAAAAATATAATAAACATAAATATAACTTTTATTCTGTTTTACGACATAATAAGTCTTGCGATAAATCAGCTCTAATCGCGCTAATTCATCTAAGATACCAACGCGATATATGTATTTTAGAAATAATAGATTAATAAATACAAGTATATTTTTAATAATTATTTGTTTTTTATTAAATTAATATCTTTTTAGACATCTCCATTTGGAACTTTGCCGGACAGCTCGCGATATAAATGGTTTCTTCGGAGTACAAATGACTTTGCAAATAATATCCTATTTCATTCTCTTAAACGAAGGGTCTTACTTCGAATATCACACGATATTACATCTGAAAGAAATAATAAACAATGATGTGATATTAAAAACATTTCTTTCTAGTATGATGTGGTTTTTCATATTTTTAACAAAACTTATATCACTGAATCACATTTGCGAAAGCGTTAGCGCTAAGGTAAACATATATTAATTGGAAATAGTATATTGTACAACCATAGTGGGAAAAGTGGTCGATTCTGAATGAGTGTGAAGTTGGTCGCACGAGCAAAGCGAGTGCGACCATCACACTCACTTGGGCTCGACCACTCTTCCCACGAGTTGTTCATACTATTTTTCCTAACAAGAGCGTGAAACAGGCCGCTTTCGCGCTTGTTTTACAATTTCATTTCTCCACTAGTTGAGAAATGGCTCCATTTTTCAACTAGTGGCAAAATGGATCGTTTTGCTCACTCAAAACAAACGCGAAAAGCGGTCCATTTCACGCTCGCGTTAGGAAAAAATCATTTTTGCAAATTATAAAAAAGTTATATAACAAATGACATAATCTTTAATCTTTCTTGAAGATTAATAATTGTGAATAACAATCAAATTAAAATAAATGTTAACATTGCAAAAAATTCTTTACAGTAATAAAACAGATTTAAAAATTTCTGCTTCATGTAAAAATTCGAATTTGTTATTGAAAACAATACAATTACAAATGTAAACATAATTAATTTTATAACATTTCAGGCGCACAAGACCAAGAGCATTATCCACAAATTAACAAATCTCATTTGCTTTGCGGAAGCTCGCGAAGAGGTGAGATGTTTCTTATATAATCATCTCTTAATTCAAAATAATTTTTATTTAAGTAATATATTAAAATAAAAATTGCATTATAATGTAACGCAGATTTATCAGTTTGTTTTGCAAGTATCATTACGACCATTGAAGTTTAGTGGTTTGGGACTATTTTATTTCGGCTACGCCTTTATTCGTAAGGTAAATCATCTTTAACTTTATACAGAATCTTAGCTTACTAAGTTGTAAAATTTCCAATAATAATATTTCTGTTTGATATTTCTCTTCAGTTTTTCGTCTGGACTCTCACCATCGTTATTTTTATGGCGCAAATGGATTTTGTTCCTGTATGGAACACAATTGACAGAAAAATATAGCATATATACTACAGCAAGTAGCTCATATATGAAATTGTGAAATTCATCACATTCTCTTTCTAATTTATTATTCAATATTTCTACTTAATATTGTAATCTAAAAAGCTATAAATAAATATATTGATTTATAAAATATGCAGTGTAAATAATTACAATTAATTTAATATTTTTTATATGTCACATTAATGTTTCATATACATTTATTATATATTCACACATCAATTTATATTGTCTATAAATTGTATACATCTATTTCTATTAAATAAGAACTTTTTTAGCATTTATAAATTATATCTTGATTGAAAAATATTAAATAATATATTAAATAAGGATTCTTTTAATTTGAAATGTTAATGTTTGATCAACGAGACATTATGAATTGATGTTTTATAAATCTTTTTTAATTATAAATATATAGTCACTTTACATCTAATATTATAATTTTAATAAACATTTTAATACAAAGTTAGATACCTTAATTGAGCAGT
>NW_020213244.1:0-1076 GCF_003070985.1 Temnothorax curvispinosus | reverse complement strand
ACAATTCTGAGGAGCTGTTGAACGCCAAAGTGATCAACTATACAAATCATAAAAAAGTGCCTCGATATTATTGTTATTAAATTAATGTTTCAGTAGTTAAAATTTTTGTAATTTTGCTGATAGTAATTTTACTTATGTTTGAGATGTATTTCAAGTAAATTTATGTCGAAAAATATAAAAATATAAACACATAAATTTCCGGCCCTACACGGATGAGCCACCTTAAGAACAATAAAATGATCTTTTAAGTAAATTGTATTAACATGTACATACCATTTTTCTCTTTAATTTCCTTTATTTTCTTTCCACACGCCATTATCCACTTTTCACGGAGCTCCCTTTTTTTTTGGAAAAGAAAAAAATCGGTAGTTCCCTTTTCCAGAACGGTTTGTGCACCCTTTCATGGCACACAGCGGCATTGTCACTAAATTTGTTTAAAATTTTACTTATAAACACTGAATCACAAACTGAGAAACTAATGTAAACACCCGGGAATCTAACCGTCACACACTACTTCGCTTTACATATACACACTACTCATACACATATAAATCAAATATGGCCGAAAGTTGAGACCTGCGCAAATCGTGACGAAAAATAGACCTGGATAGGAACACACCTTGTTTATTACATCATGGTGCATTCGATCCTGCTGGCGACGCTAACCTAAATCTCTCTTTCTCTCGCGCGCGCTCGCGTGCGATAATCCGTCTCGACGCGGCTGGAACGTCGATCGCGCAGAACGAATCCGAGTCCTCGCGAGTTTCGAACCGGGATTAATGCACGACCGGTTTTTACGCGATCATCCTACGACGCACGCGTACCGTTCGGAATCGCCGTCGGCGGAATTCCCGCTTCGCGCCCGGTCTCGGTTTGTTTTGCCTCTGCGCGTCCCGCTTCCGAGACGCGCGCGAGCGCACAAACGTGGACGTTTGGAGGTTCGTTGCGCCAGATGATGAGGTGAAAATCGATAAAATATTGACGGCAGAATCGCGTTGGGTTGCACCCTCAGTTGGTGGCGCGCGTGAATCTTGGAGACAGTCTTCTTCGAGGCTTTCCACGGCGTGCGTCGTGTG
>NW_020213243.1:0-1951 GCF_003070985.1 Temnothorax curvispinosus | reverse complement strand
TTTTTGGAGCAACGTATTGCGCGCGTATCTCGTAAGCATATAAAATTCTTCGTAAAACTGTATTTTTTGACATGTAAATCTTTTTCGTAAAAACTAAATTAGAAATTAATTGCATTCATTGTTTAAAATTAATAAACTTTCAAAAGTCTCGTTAATTTATTACCAAAATTTATTACCAAAGTTACCGAGAACTCTACATAAAATCTTAATCGGCTTTCGCTATTTTGTTTTGAGAATACTTTCATGTATAAAGGAAATTACGTGAAAAAAATAAATCTAATCGTGATAGGCACTTTAACGTGTGAAGAATCATCGCGCGAGCCGGTCTACGACTCCACGCTTCTCCACCGAAAAATCCCTTCGAACGATTCCAAGATCACCTACTAATTCCACCGAATGATAACCGTAACTCTCGACAGTTTGCGTAACTTTTTATTAATCCGAGCCACGAGTTCCTTCGTAGGTATGTATACCTGCGTAAAAAGTGCGAAGGTATTATCCGGCGATAACTAAACTCTTTTTCTCGTTCCTCTCACCCCCGTCTTTCTCTTTCCGCGCTCCCTCTCCTTTCCCCCATCTGAACTCCCTCGTAAAGCGGTTCAGTCAAATAAAAAAAAAAAATGTGGGTAACCTTGCATTTTTTATGATACCTTTTTTCCACACACGGCTCTCGGTCTGTGCACTTTGCCTACGGAATGCGACAAGTTCTTCTATCCGTCTCTCACCCTCCGTTTCTACCCGACCCCGTCGGTATCCACCACCACCGCGCGCCTAACCCTTTACTCCAACTGAATATGTTTATTACATTGCACGGCCACCTGATGCAGGGGAGAGAACCTTGCCGCATGTGTGGGTGATGCAGGGCACGTGGTGTCGAGACGAATGAGTGTCACCCGACTGGTATCTTTAAACGATCGGTATTAAGATCAGGTAGCGCGGCGCGATTAACCTTTTCGCTTTAAAGGTACGCTGTATACCCATGTTTAGCTGAGATCGGGAATTTCGCAATAAATGACTAAGTTTTTTCTCACTATTATTCTGTGAATGACTGTGTTGTACGCTACATTAATTTGTACAGAAATAATGAATGAGAGAAATACATTTTAATTGTGTCAATCACATAATTATACAGTATCAATATAATATCGCAGTAATTATGTGCTTTGGTGTATTTGTTGATCATTTCACAAAAGAAACTCAATTATATTCTAAAGTTAAAGTTTCTATGTATTGCAAAAGTTAATATTTTTATAATATTTGTTAAATGTTTGCAACAATTGATATCAAGTAAATAAGAAATCTCAGAATCAAGATAAAAGCGCGACAATTATGTAACACTCTACAAAAATATTTCTTTCTTTAATAGCCCCGTGAGTTCTAATTAAGAGATTCTTATTTTTGGATCATTAAGTATTCGCACTTTTCTTTTTTTTATGTTTTACGATTTTCATCAACCAGAACGTCGAAAAGGCCGTCGGCCCTCAAAAGGGTGACGGTAGATTGAATCAGCCTAAGCAGCAACCACCCTTCTACGGATTCCGCTTTGACAGCTCCCCGCCTGCGCCACCCCTTAGCCACCACTCGGCATTTTCGAAGTGGACGCTGAGCTGACCGAACCACTATCAGCTAGATATTCGCTGGCGTGGCGTTTGCGCCCCATTTTATTAAGGAAGTCCCACAGCCCCTCGAACCCCCGCAATCCTTCGTGTCACGAGCTCCTACCGTGCGGGACTCCTCGTAACACGTGTGACGACGTGCATTTTCGTCCTTTTCCTTTGTTCGTCTTTCCGCATGCAGTCTTTTTTTCTCTCTCTCTTTTTTCTCTGTCTCTCTTTTTGTTGCATGACGAAAAATTATTTTCTTTCTTGGGTATTTTTCTTGCGCATATGCAGAAACAACGATTTCAAATGAATGATGTATGAGAATGAGACGTATAAAAGAGCTTCATTTC
>NW_020213242.1:0-3067 GCF_003070985.1 Temnothorax curvispinosus | reverse complement strand
GTTTCCTCGATGCGAAGATACTCCTTCCCGCGTGGATATTTTCTGTAACGTAAAAATAATCGAATTGACTAAATAATTGTCACGCACATCGAACATCTTATTCGTTATTACGATTAATGTTTTCCTAAATTACTTCTTCGAAAAAAGTCTACGTTAGAATCAACTTGAATCAAATTTTTCGATTTATTTTTTTTTAATAATTTATATTCCGAAACACGGTTTAATGTAGCAACTAAATAAAAACAAACAAAAAAAAGATTCTATATCTTTAGAAAAAATAAAAAATAACACTTACCAGAAGTGTTAAGTACGCCGATGCCCGATGCCTCTCCTAGGCCTCCACCTCCTCTCAGGCTGCTCGAGATGTCCATCGTGTTCCCTCGATGCGAAGCTGATGGTCCTTCCAGCGTGGACATTTTCTGTAACATAAAAATAATCGAATCGATTAAATAATTGTCACGCGCATCGAACATCTTATTCATTATTCAGATTAATGTTTTCTTAAATTACTTCTCCAAAAAAAATCTCTACGTTAGAATCAACTTGAATCAAATTTTTCAAATTATTTTTTTTTACTAATTTATATTTTGAAACACGCTATAATGTAGCAACTAAATAAAGATAAACGAAAAAAGGAATTCTATAATATTTTTAGAAAAAATAAAAAAATAACACTTACCAGAAGTGTTGGTACGTTGATGCCCGATGCCTATCCTAGGCCTCCTCCTCCTCTCAGGCTGCTCGGAATGTCAGCTACGCAGGATTCCCTCGCTGCTCCGATGTCACGTTCAGCGTCGTTATTTTCTAAAATATTCAAATAAACGATTCGATTAAGTAAAGACAGAAAAGATAGAAAATTTTTGGACATAAGTAACATAGTACGTAAAAATCAATTACACTCACCACTTTCTTTCAGGCTGCTCTGGCCGCAAAATCCACCTCCACCTTCGGGTCAAATAGGAGTCTCGAGCCACATTGAGACTCGTGGCAATGCAAAGAAAAATCAAGAAGCCATTTCGGCTATATTGCATTAATTTTACGACGTTGTTGCAATATAGTCGAAATGTTTCTTGACCTTTCTCGCTTAATAGAAATGTAATTGCTGAAAGGAATTAAAAATTATTCTCTACCTTTTTTTTTTTTTTTTTTTTTTACGTGGTGGAAATCTTCGAAAGACTCCCCCGCCCTGGGGTAGGGAGGGGGAGTGTCGGATTCTACGCGCACGCGTACCACCGTTACGAGGGGCGCTTCAGAGGACCGAAATCCCCTGAGCCTCCCTCAGCGTGGCATCGCGCGCCCATAGCCTACCGACTAAAACCACCACGAGCGACCCTGATCTAACTTTCTAAGGGTGGTGGGTGTCGATCCGCAGACACACGCACCGCGCGGCTCTACGCCCTATAATCCACCCGTGATCTCGCAGGGTTGGGTGGGTGTCGATCCGCAGACACACGCACCGCGCGGCTCAACGCCCTATAATCCACCCGTAATCTCGCAGGGTTGGGTGGGTGTCGATCCGCAGACACAGGCACCGCGCGACTCTACGCCCTATAATCCACCCGTAATCTCGCAGGGTTGGGTGGGTGTCGATCCGCAGACACACGCACCTCGCTACGCTACGCCCTACAATCGCCTAACTACCGCCGGGGGGGGTGGTGGGTGTCGATCCGCAGACACACGCACCTCGCTACGCTACGCCCTACAATCGCCTAACTACCGCCGGGGGTGGTGGGTGTCGATCCGCAGACACACGCACCTCGCGACGCGACGTCCTAATCGCCTAACTTTTTCAGGGTGGTGGATGTCGATCCGCAGACATACACACCACGCGACGCAATGTCTTAAACGCTTAGCTTCGTAAGCGTAATGGAAGGATATTTAATAAGAAGAATAAAGGCTCTTCTCTCAGAATATGTTCGATTTCGTGATTTGACTTTATTATACTTAAAAATTACGTAGTAGTCGTCGTTAGCTTATTACCGAAACCACTGCTTCCGGGAACCGTGAAAAAAACTCGAAATTAATTTCGGCCCTGCAACGGAAACCTGTATATTCAACGAGGCACCAAACTAGGCGCCGCAGATGGGTCTTATAGAAACCGACGAGAAATAACTCTACGATAAAGATCGTTACGACTCTCCATCGGAACAAACCATGCATTTGCTAGCGTCCACCTGACGCGAGGGACAGCGATAAGGCCCTATCATCGAGGCAGCGATCGCGTCTATAAACGTGAAAATAACACGATGTTTGCATTAACTTTTTACGATTTAATATATGATCATTGTCTTAACATCGAACCTTTTCACATTTCTATTCAATAAATTATATTACTTGTACTAATAGTGATAATTTCTAATACGAAATTTAGAATGAAAAATCTCCCGAATTTATTAACAATCTTTTAATAAATTATAAAAATTACTAAAGTTTTAAAAAGTAAACCGTTTACTAAACGCGTCATGATTTCCGTCTTATTATACACATCCGATTACATTTACGCAATTAATATTATACAATTAATATTATATTACAGTATATATTTTTGATATACATATATACAATACATATATACAAGTACATAATATTTTACAATGTCTATAAAAATTGGTATTACTTAATATAAAAAGTTAGAGTGTTTAATATATAAAATACTAATTTTTAATATATTAAATAAATTTTAATATAAAAATTATTTAATATAAAAAAATTAGTAATATTTAATGTGTACTTCTTGAGTTATTATTAAAAATATAATAATAATAAATATAATTATATTTATTATTATTATATTAAAGTTTTTACTATTATTTCGCCTACAATCTTTTTCAACTATCGAATTATATTCCTCTCTCTGCCCGAATACTTTTTTTTTTTTTACGTGGTGGAAATCTACTGCCGGGACCAAGTTCCAGCAGCCCCCTAGTTGAAGGGAAGACCCTCCGCCTCCTGGAAAAGACGGGGGAGTGTCGGATTTTTACCGATTAAAAAACACCACGAGTTCCTTCCTGACGTACTACGAGGGGGCCCCGGGAAACGCAATGATACCATCCGGGATACCATTAAC
>NW_020213241.1:0-1192 GCF_003070985.1 Temnothorax curvispinosus | reverse complement strand
AATGAACCTACCATCATTTGCAATAACTTTTATTACAATGGCACTTTATTAGCACCAGGTATCAATTCTTCATACCTATAATATTTGTTTTCTAGCGAGAAACGTATAATATTTTTCTAGCGACATTAAATATCTCTAAAAATGGAACATGCTTTTAGGAAAGAAATTAGGTTATCCGGGCAAATATTTGTGCATGCATAATATTTTGAAGGCGCATGCCAAGATTTATCATATCTACGACAAAGAATTTCGAAAACAGCAGAAAGGTCAAATTGGCATAGTTCCCACTTGCTCAGGCGCATTCCCCAAAAATCCTTTTGATACTACAGCAGTAGACGTAGACTTTCAATTTGATTGCGGATGGGTGGCCCATCCCATTTTTTCAAAGACTGGTGATTATCCAGCGATCATGAGAAACCACATAGCTGAAAACAGTAAACTAGATGGTTTTCCGAGATCTATTTTGCCAATATATTCGCCAGAATGGGTGCAATATATCAAGTAAGAAATATAGCAAAAATATGCAATAATTAATACCGTTACTAATTAATTACTGACTGATATTATCTTTTGGTTCTTATTATCTTTTCCGTTTTTTAAGAGGTACATCGGACTTCTTTGCATTGAATCATTACACTACGAGACTTGTGGAAACAGTGCCACGATCAAAAGGACAAGCGTTGTACGATTATTCCGGCGTGAAAAGAAGCATGGATCCATCATGGCCAAAAAGCGCTTCGGATTGGGGAGTTAGTATCAAACTATCAATCAATTTTCACGCGCTTGAAACTTGTTTGTGTAAAACTTGCTAGGATTTAACCCTGATAACACATCAGGCATAATTAAGTCGTACAGATGGTTTAACTTATATTATGAATAATTCATTCTGTGAATTATTCATAGTTTGTAGTCAACGCCATAAATTGGAAATCAGTATCGAGTGTATTTCAGAAAATATGCATATTCCGACAATTCGGCCGAATCAAATGTAATTAGTAAAATTATGACCGATTATGGAGAAATTAGTAATTTACTATTGCTATTAAATGATGTAGTGTTACGGAGTAACGAATATGTTGCCCCACTGTGAATTAAGTTAAATTTGTCGAATATCATATTTCTTAAATACAATAAAATCACATAAATTAAAATTTTTTTATTAAAAATAAAATACCGACGTGAATAAAATATT
>NW_020213240.1:0-1190 GCF_003070985.1 Temnothorax curvispinosus | reverse complement strand
CTCATCGTTTCATTAACTTCACCACTCCCGCACCATTGAACTTAACAATATTAAATTAATAAAATACTAAATTAACACACTAAACTATCAATATAACGTTATTTTGATATCATCTTGACTTTTTATTCTACTTGGATAATACTGTGCAAGTAGGGAAGAGTGGGCTCCCTTGAGCCACGGGGTCCAATGTGACAGTGCGAGTTTTCTGTATTAACGTTCTGCAAAATAGTGACGGTGAGTATGAAAACTTTCGTTTTCAAAACATATAACTTCCATCAAAAAATTATGCCGAAATAAGCATATATACTTTAGTTAAAAGCAGATATGTAATTGGAGCCTTGCAAAGTAAATTTTTACTTGTCATAACTTTTTGATATGAATAATATGGATTTCTAAGAATTCTACAGTTAAAAAAAATTCATAAGACATTCGTCAGGATCTAGGTTCAATACCAACGTGCGCACAAAAACATTTAATTGTTCTGTATCTGAAATATTTACTATAAATAATATCAATGTTCAGTGGGGTCCAATGTGACGCAGGTTGATGGGGTCCTCTGTGCCACGCTTACAGAACTACCTAATTTACCTACGTGACAGCGCGAGTTTCCGTAGTGTGTTTCGATCGCGGAATAGTAAATGTTAGTGCCTAAATTTTCCTATAGAATAAAATAATTTCCATCGATAATCATATCCACACTTTCATTTTCTTTTTTTTTCACCCTTTAGTTACAGGCTGTGAGGCAATATTCGTTGATATCTACTAGGTTACGACAAAAAGTGATCGAGGTTATAGGACTTTGTTTTCAGTTTTCAATTTCTTAGGTTATCTGATAAAACAAATATGACACGATTATTGATAAATTGGTTCTCTAGCACAGTCTTGGTTTTTCCTTTTTGTAGAGAGAAGAGTTAATAGACTATGCGTCACAGGGTACCCTACATTTCACATTACATGTCACAAGGTACCCTATGTGTGAGAAAGCGCGCGAGTCGCAATTGTCTCGAGATGTCAATTGCACTCGCCAGACGATTCGCCGGAACGGCCCAGCGCTGAGCCCGGAGTGCGCGTGACGCGATTATGAGAATCGCTAGAGGATCGGAGTAGGCACTCACAAAATAGAGTCAGGATTGGACAAACTTTTCAAACAGCACTATTTATTATTCTCACAAATAAGTATCTTTCGCATG
>NW_020213239.1:12653-13731 GCF_003070985.1 Temnothorax curvispinosus | reverse complement strand
AATGTTCGGTTGGTTATTTTCCATTTCCTTTTTGATTTCTTCCAGATTCAAGCTTAATTTTATTAATTCTGTCGGATCTTTGATTATTGGTTCCAAATTTATTTCTTTATCGGATTCTATTCTATTGCTTATTGTTATGCTTTTTTCTATTGTGTCTGTTACATTAAATTCAGGTAAATACATTTTTACATTTTTATTATACACGCGGTTTTTGGTCTCTAAATATATATCTGGTGTAGTTAATTTACAACTGTTGCGTAATGTGATTTTTCCGGTTTTCTCTAGTTCTTTTGCGTAATCCTCGTATGAGTATGTTAATTTCGGCGGTTTTGTTAGGGCCGTCGGTAGGTCAGGTCGGTGCCCGTAGACCAATTCGAAAGGCGTGAAGCCTGTAGTAGAGTGTGGTGTCGTATTGTATGTAAACATCGCATAAGGAAGCCATTCGTCCCAGTCAGTTTGATCTTGATTTATATAATGTCTCAAGTATTCGGCGAGAGTACGATGCGATCTCTCTAGTGCCCCATTACTCTCAGGGTGATACGCTGTTGTTTGAATTTTCTCGATTTTCAATAATTTGCACGTATTTTTGAACATTTCGCTTGTAAAGTTTGTGCCCTGATCCGTGAGAATTTTCTCCGGAATTCCGTGTTCTAACACGATTTTTGTTACGAATTCTTTGGCGATGGTTCTGGCTTCCTGATTTTCGATCGGTATCGCCTTACTAAATTTCGTTAAATTATCCTGAAACGTCAGAATATATTTATTTCCTTGATTTGTAACTGTTAACGGACCGACGATGTCGAGAGCGCATTTTTCAAACGGTCGTTCCGGCGTGTCCGTGATGACCATTGGCATCTTCGTTTTTCTGCTTAATTTATTTTTTTGGCAGTATTCGCATCTGCCGATGTAAGTCTCGACATCCTTTGTTATACCTTTCCAATCGTGTTGCAATCGGATTCGGTCTAAAGTGCGTGTGACTCCTTGGTGCCCTCCGATAGGCGAGTCGTGATACTCGTATAGTATCTGTTTCTTTTCCTCCTCCGAGTATTCTCGGGGCGCATCTTCTTCTTCTTGCTGT
>NW_020213239.1:0-12553 GCF_003070985.1 Temnothorax curvispinosus | reverse complement strand
GTTATTATTTTAAATCTAACGCCATAAAGATAGGGGCGAAAATGCTTGACTGCCCACACGATGGCTAGCAATTCTTTCTCCGTCGTATTATAATTCTGTTCCGTTTTGCATAATACGCGGCTGGCGTACGCTATCGGTCGGTCTTGGCCGACTACTCCCTGTGAGAGGATAGCTCCTATTGCGAAATCTGACGCGTCTGTCGTCACTATAAATTCTTTATTGAAGTCGGGATAATTTAACACCGGCGCGGTTGTTAATTTTTCCTTTAATAATTCAAACGCGTTTTGCTGCTCTATTGACCAAATAAATTTTTCTCCTTTCCTAGTGAGCTTGGTCAGTGGCTTGGCTAGTTTCGAAAAATTTTCGATGAATTTTCGGTAGTACCCGGCTAGGCCTATGAACGACTGAATGTCTTTCAGTTTTTTAGGAGTCGGAAACTCCTTGACAGCTATTAGTTTCGACGGGTCCGGTGAGATTCCTTTTTCCGAAATCACGTGACCCAGGTACACGACTTCCTTTCGTAGGAACGCGCATTTACTCGGTTTTAACTTTAGATTGTATTTTCGGAGCCTGAGTAGCACGGCTATTATTCTTCTGATATGTTCCGTTAGCGTCGCCCCGTATATGACGATGTCGTCGATATACACGAAACATCTCAGCCCTAGCAGGCCGGCCAGCACCGCGTACATTAGCCGCTGAAATGCTGCCGGTGCGTTTTTCAGACCAAAAGGCATGCGATTAAATTCAAAGTGCCCATCCGGAGTGGAGAAGGCTGTTTTGCCTTTGTGGTCTTTATGCATGGGGATTTGGTGATACCCCGAGGCCAAATCTAAAACGGTAAAGTATTTCGCGTTACCTAATTGGTCTAATATGTCGGTTATGTTCGGCATGGGGAAAGAATCTCCCATGGTGAGATCATTCATTTTCCGAAAATCAATAACCACGCGAAATTGCACTTTTCCGGATGCGTCCGGTTTTTTAAGAACGACTATTATCGGTGCGTTCCAGTGACTCGTGCTCGGGCTGATTATGCCGTCTTCGAGCATCTTTTCTATTTGCTTCTTCACTTCGGCCTTATGCTTCTCGGGTAACCGATATGGTTTCACATTCACGGGCGCGCTACCTGGCCGGATATTTATCTCGTGCTCTATTGCGGTAGTCGCGCTTAAATGGTCGCCGTCTATATAGAACACATCAAAGTAGTCATCGCAAATTTGTTCTACGGCTGCTCGCTCTTCGGCGTTCAAGTGATCGAGCTGTACTTGCTCGCGTACTTTCTTTTGTCGTTTCGGCGATGGTCTCGCGCTCGTCGCTCGAGCGTAACGAGAGAACGTCCGCGGTGTCGGGCGGCGGCAGGTCTTCTAAAGTTACATGTGGAGTGAGTATCTCCACGGGCTTGTCCGTCACATTCAATACGCTAATCGGACATTTAAATTCGACGGGCTGCACTAGGCAATGCCCGATAAAGACCCCTGGGGCGGGTTCGCCGCTCCGCACAATGCCAACACGATTATGATCGGTGACGGCTTCCACGATTGTTTCGCTATGTGGCGGAAGTTTTACCTTGCGAAAAGGTCGGAGCTTAAAGGAAGCTGAGCCGATTTTTAATCGTTTTTTCGAATTTGAAATATCTGCTTTGTGTTTTGAGAGGAAGTCGTTTCCTAAAATGCCTTCGTACTCAATAAGAAAATTGTCTTTCACCACGTACATCGTGTGGCGAAGTTTTTTATCTCCGAGATCCACAGTGGCTTTTATCTTCCCTATCGTGTGAATCTGGTGTCCGGTTACGCCGACTAGCGCTAACCGTTTGTTGTGCCGTGCCTCTGATTCGAGGGGTCGGCACTGAGTTCTTTTGGATCCGCCGGGAGGAAGGAGGAATAATGTTGCCAGATTCTTGTTTGATGAGATTTTAATAAAAAAACCTTTTGTCACTTGTTACAATAGCTTCGTTAATTTCGTTGCCCTGACTCGCGGGCGTTCCCAATAAGATAAGTTACGTTGGTCGTGCGCGATTAGCCTTACGTTCTAGACTGCCCGCCGCTTCTTGGAAGGGCGGGCTTTTTATCTCTTCGCGTATTACTTCCGCGGTGCTGACTTAGCTGTCAGCGCTTTTGCTTCCGGGTGAGCGACCTGGAAGCCGCTTGCGACACCCGGGATGCCACCTCAGGTGAGTTGGGCAATATTCGGGGTGTGCGCTGACAGCTATGTGTCGCAATTCGGGCACGGCGACTTCCGCCTCACAACATCCCTTCCCCCTGGGGAAAAAAAAACTGAGATTTCAAATTGAAGTTTTTCGCATTTATTGACATATGTGTTAAAAGAAAAAAATTTTTTTTTTTTTTTTTTTTTCGTTATTATTATTATCTTGTTATGATTTTCGTTGTGTGAGGAAGTCGCGTCGCGTACTCTTGTTCGTTTTCTTTTTCGCTATCCATGTTATCGCGACTATGATCCCTGTTATTATTATGATTAAAGATAGGGATCCTACGGGGTACATTATGTATTTATTTGATAAGAAATCGGCTTGGCTGTCTTCTACTTCTTGATTTATCTCGTTTAGATTTAAACTTAATTTGGTTAGTTCCCCGGGGTTTTTGATTACCGGTTCTATTTTTAATTCTGTCGCTATTTCGTTGTTGATTTTGGTATCTGTAGTTACTTGTTTGAAGGTTAAGTTGAATTGTGGTAGGTGCATTTGCACGTGCGTCGTGTGGTCTCGTTTTTTCGTTCGTAGAGTCAAGTCTGTCGTGGTTAGCTTGCAATTGTCAGTTAATTTGATTCTTCCCGTTCGATTAATGTCGATTTTATGTTCTCCTTGATTGTTGCATTGAATAGTTATACTCTGTTTGTACGGTGTAGAAAACAACCATGCCTGTGACTCCGCTAAGGTTATCCAGAATGTTACGGTTGAGAGAATGTGGCGACGCTCGCAATTGTCTTCTTCCGCTCTTATATATATCTGCACCTCGCAGGGTGCATGCGGCGTTATGAAGTATACCGGATGGTTCGTGTTACATACAAACGTTGTGCCGGAGTGTTTACATTTATTCAAATCATCTTCTTTTAGTGTTACATAATTTCGGTTTTTTTTATCAATAGCTAGTAGGTCGTACGTAGTTTTCGGTATTACAAATATATTTTCACGGTCGTGTACCGGCAGGGGGTTTATTCTTATAATTTCGTACTTTGGATATGTGACAATAGGGAAGGTCAGGATTGTGTATACGTTGGGGTTATCGTAGTAAGCATTTATTTCCATAAACTCCTGAATTTTATTCCAATTCTCGGTTTGTATTTTAAAAGGAAAGTGAGCTCCTTGGGATAGGTGAGTTGTCGCTTCTCTCAATTCGGTTATAATATTTTCGAGGGGAAGTAGTCGTACGAGTACTATTCCGCTTTTAGAGTAGGTGAGGTACGCTAAAACGTCTTCTACATCGTTTATTAATTTGTTCATTATCGCGGTTATGGCTAACAGGTGTTCGTCTATTTCCTCGCGGTGCGCTAAATTCGACACTCGTTCCTGTACTAGTCTGGTTACATTCGCTAGCAAGTTTTCGTTTTTGTTAATAGTTTGCTCTAGCGCTTCCATGTGTCCTAACGTCGCGTTTATAATTTTAATCTGACTTTTCGCCGCGTGTCGCATGACATTTTGTTGGTTTTGCATTAATTCTAGCTGTTCTTGTATGTGTTTCTCATCGTCGGCGTCCATTGTTCCAAATAATGTTTTACTTATGGTTCCTATCGCGTCTAACAGTCCGCGTCGGCTCGTCGGTACTTTGTAAATAGTTTGCAGTCGTATTATCAGTTGCGTCAGTTTCGTATTGTCGTCCTCGGTTATGCGGAGTATGTTATTACATATGACTCGGTTATCGTCCTTTACGCGATCGCATAAATTTTTTATTCGTCCGAGGTAATGTTGGAGCTGGTGGTATCTTATTGCAAACGCTGCTACCTCGATTCGGATAGCCAATTTCCATGTATTTTCTTGTAGTTGCATTGTCCCGATTTTCTCAAAGTAAATTCCTGGTTCGTCGCTAAATGACGTCACCTCGTACGGGGGCATCGGTTCGGATGACATTTCGCCCGCTAGGTGCAAGACGATGATCGGTGTCCTGTAACGGGAATACTATTTTGGACTTGGTATTATTTTTCGTCGCTTTTTCTGCTGACTATATCTTCTGTCCACGGATTTCTACTTTTACGAGTCGCTTCTATCGCGTATATATATATATTTTTTTTTTTGTCGGATTTCGTTTTCGTTTGAAAGTCCTAAGTCCTAAGTTTTGCTGACGTCTGTCCGTGTCGGATTTCTTCTTATAATTTCTCTGCTCAATTTCGCGTCAGTTGGCTGCTACTTTCGAGCAGTGTTGGGTGCCTTTCAGTGGTTTTTTAAACTCTGTCTTAATAATTATGCGGTGCTTTCGGTGCACTCAACACTTCACACCCTCGTTTTGTGACGCTTGCCAGCGTGAATATTGGAGGAGTACATTTCGGGCGGCTGCTGCGGATCGCGCGGCGCGGGAGCGCGAGAGGAACGAGGCGCGTGCATCGCCCCCTCCTCCTTACGATGAGGTGGTCCGCCCTGGCACTGTGGTGCCCTTCCCCCCGTTGCGGGTGACGCTACACTCCGCAACAGGACAGAGGGATGTGGTCCTGGTTCGTCCTCGCCGGGACTAAATCTTACTACTATATGTATGCTATATATTTTTTTTTCTCTACTGCTTGCTTTTCTGTTGCGCATGAGCCTTATTCCTCAATGAACGCTTTTAGTCTATTTGCATGTACGCGTATCGTCTTGCGTTTTACTTTAATGGTGTAGTTTACGTCGCTGTGTTTTTCCACGATCACGTACGGTCCTACCCATTGCGAATCGAGTTTTTTAGATCGTCCCCTTCGTGCTGTTTCATCGTGTAACAGTACCTTGTCTCCTATTTTGAATGTTTCTTTATTGCATTTTTTGTCGAATTGCTGCTTTGCTTTTTCTTTCTCTTCTTTGGTGTGCTCTCTCGCGACTTGATTCGTGGCGCGTATTCGTTCTCGTAATTCTTTCGCGTAATCTTCGTACGAATATGTTAGTTTCGGGGGCCTTGTTAGGGCTGTCGGTAGGTTTGCTTGGTGTCCGTAGACAAGTTCGAACGGTGTGAGTCCTGTTGTCGTATGAGGCGTCGTATTATACGTGAACATTGCGTAGGGTATCCACTCATCCCAGTCGGTTTGGTCCTTATTTATGTAATGTCTTAAATACTCTGCCAGAGTACGATGCGATCTTTCCAGCGCTCCGTTACTCTCGGGATGATATGCTGTTGTCTGTATTTTTTCGATTTTCAGTAGCTTGCACATGTTTTTAAATATCTCGCTTGTGAAATTTGTTCCTTGGTTCGTGAGAATTTTCTCCGGTATTCCGTGTTCTAGAACTACTTTCGTTACAAAGGCTTTTGCTACTGTATTTGCCTCCTGATTTTCTACGGGTACTGCCTTGCTAAACTTCGTTAGATTGTCCTGGAACGTGAGGAGGTATTTATTTCCGTTATTCGTGACTGTTAGTGGGCCTACTATGTCGAGCGCGCATTTTTCGAATGGTCGCTCGGGCGTATCTGTAATAGTCATTGGCATTTTCGTCTTCCTACTCAATTTGTTCTTCTGGCAGTACTCGCATTTATTTATGTAATCTTCTACATATGCCGTAATTCCACGCCAGCTGTGCTGTAATCGGATACGGTTTAGTGTTCGCGTGACTCCTTGGTGCCCCCCCGTAGGCGAGTCATGATACTCGTAGAGTATTTGCCGCTTTTCCTCCTCCGAGTACTCTCTCGGGGAGTCGTCGTCCTGTTGCGTTACATTTATCGCTGATGTTTCGGCTATCGGATTTCGGCTCAGTGCATCGGCATTCACGTTGTTTTTTCCTGCTTTATGTACGATCTCGTAATCGTATTCTTCTAGTTTTAGCCTCCATCTTATTAGTCTGGAGCCGGGGTCGTTTACATTAAATAACCAGATCAATGGTTTGTGATCGGTTATGATTTTAAATCTAACGCCATATAAATAGGGACGGAAATGTTTTACCGCCCAGACGATTGCTAATAGCTCCTTTTCTGTGGTATTATAATTTTGCTCTGCCTTGCATAATACTCGGCTGGCGTACGCTATCGGTCGGTCTTGGCCTACTGTTCCTTGTGAGAGCACGGCTCCGATGGCGTAATCTGACGCGTCGGTAGTCACCAAGAACTCCTTGCTAAAGTCAGGGTAGTTCAATACCGGGGCTGTCGTTAATTTTTCTTTAAGTAGATCAAACGCGTTCTGTTGTTCGATTGACCAGTTGAATTTTTCTCCTTTCTTTGTGAGCTTTGTTAGAGGCTTGGCTATCTTTGAGAAATTTTCGATAAATTTCCTGTAATATCCGGCTAACCCGATAAAAGATTGTACATCTTTCACTCTTCTCGGGGTCGGAAATTCTTTTACTGCTTGTAACTTAGACGGGTCTGGCGATATTCCGTCTTCGGATATCACATGCCCTAGGTAAATGACCTCTTTTCGTAAAAATGCGCACTTGTTCGGTTGTAACTTAAGATTGTATTTTCGTAGTCTACGCAGTACTGCGATTAACCGCTTAATGTGCTCCGTCAGCGATGCTCCGTATATAACAATGTCATCGATATACACGAAACATTTTAATCCTAACAGTCCGGCTAATACCGCATACATTAATCGCTGAAAGGCCGCTGGTGCATTTTTTAGACCGAATGGCATTCTGTTGTGCTCGAAATGTCCGTCTGGAGTCGAAAATGCCGTTTTCTGCTTATGTTCTTCATGCATCGGGATTTGGTGATATCCCGAGGCTAAATCTAGCACAGAAAAATATTTTGCATTGCCTAGCTGATCAAGTATGTCTGTAATATTTGGCATGGGGAAGGAGTCTCCCATGGTGAGATCGTTCATTTTTCTGAAGTCGATCACTACGCGAAATTTTATTCTGCCGAACGCGTCAGGTTTCTTGGCGACAACTACTATTGGCGCGTTCCACTGGCTTGTGCTCGGACGAATTATGCCATTGTCCAGCATTTTCCGTATTTGCTTTCTCACTTCGGCCTTATGTTTCTCGGGTAACCGGTATGGCTTTACATTTACTGGCGCACTATCGGGTCGTGTATTTATTTCGTGTTTTATTGCTGTAGTGGCGCTTAGTTTATCTCCGTCTAGGTAGAAAACGTCATAAAATTCATCGCAAATTTTTTCTACTGCCTCTCGCTCTTCTGTGTTTAGGTGATCGAGCTGTACTTGGTCGCGCACTTTCTTTTGTCGCTCTGTGACAGTCTGATCGTATTCTTCATTCGCATGTAACGTGAGTACGCTCGCGGCGTCGTCCGCCGGCAGGTCTTCTAACGTTACGTGTGGAGTGAGGATCTCCACCGGCTTGTCCGTCACGTTCAATATGCTGACCGGACAAGTAAATTCGACGGGTTTTACGAGGCAATGCCCGATGAAAACTCCGGGAGCAGGTTCACCGCTTTTCACTATGCCTACCCGGTTATGATCTGTGATGGCTTTTACAATGGTTTCACTGCGGGGAGGTAGCTTTATTTTTTGATACGGTCGTAGCTTGAAAATGGCTTTCCCTATTTTCAGCTGTTTTGACGTGTTTGAGATATCGGCTTTATGTTTAGTTAGGAAGTCGTTTCCTAATATTCCTTCGTATTCGATGGGGAAGTCATCTTTTACTACGTACATTGTGTGACGTATTTTCTTTTTTCCGAGATCTACGGTCGCTTTTATTTTTCCTAGCGTGTGAATTTGGTGTCCTGTTACGCCGATTAATGCCAGTTTCTCCTCTCGCACCATTGTTTTCCCTTTTAGGTTGCCTACTTTAATCAATGTCAGCGTTGCTCCGGAATCTAATAGAAGATTCATTTCTCCTCGTTCCGCTTCCTGTATAGGCAGTGTTATGATATCTAGCGGGCCCGTCTTGTGCTTCTCTGTTACCTGAGACACTCGGTATGTCTCGGCGGCGCGTGCCTTATTTCTTTTCGGCTTCTCTTCCTCCTCGCTACTGCTGTCGGAGGGTGCGTCCTCGCTAGATTCGCTCGCTTTGGTTTTTCTTACTGTGCCTATCGGTGCTTTTTTCGCACCTTCCTGTTTCGGTCGGCGCGGTCGCTCGGATTTCGGCCGTCCGTTTAACGACCAGCACTCGTCGCGCTTGTGCCCTGCTTTCTTGCAGTAGGTACACTCGATTATGTTTATGCCACCGGGCTTATCCGCTCGCGGCAGCGAGAATTTATTAGCTTGCTGGCTCGTACGGCAATCTCGCCCGTAATGGCCGGTCTTCCCACATTTGTAGCATTTCACGGTCGCGTTTCCCGCATTTCGCGCGTTTCCCTGATTAAATCTATTTCGGTTTACCGCTTGTCCGTTCCGCGGGAAGGGGCCTCTGACATTTTCCTCGGCACTGGCGCCGGTTATTGCCTCCTGTAGGCTTGGATATCGCTGTGCTCGGACCAGCATCTTGATATCATCGTGCAGCCCGATTTGGAAGTTATGCAGAGCTTGCATTTTAATACTTTCCAATATCGCTTTTTGTTGCTCTTGCGAGTGCCCTTGGCCTTCTTCCATGGCCTCATACAGTTCTCTCGCGAGCTTCTCGACTCGACGCCCGAATTCCTGCGCGCTTTCTCCCGCTTTTTGTTTTAGCGAGTTGAATTCTAGCTGCAGATGGGTCATGCCGCGCTTTCCGAGATATTCCGTTTCGAGTTCGCGTTTTAGCTGCTCGAAGTCGCGAATATCGCGCGTGTCGAAGTCGGTCATTGCCTTGCCCTTGAATTTTGTGCACAGGATTGCTTCTAGGAGCATGGTTTCGTCCGCGGGCTGTATATTCTTCATCGCGTAAGTGCTTGCATTAATAAATTCGCGAACGCGTTCTCGGGATTCTCCGTTCATTTCGGGAATCATGTTACGGGCTTCCTTTAGGCTGAGGAACCCGAGATGGGGCCCTGGCTGACTACGGACGTCGCTGTGCGTCCGCCCGTAGGTCACGTCCAGCGGGCCCTGGCTGGTCCGTACGCGTCGTTCTCGCGCATCGGGGCGATCATATGTGGCGGATTCCACTCGGCTCACGCGTTCCTTTACCTCGCGGATTGCGCGCAGGACTTCTACAGAGCGCTCGAACTCTGTGGCCTCTGTACGGTCCATGCGTTCCTGCATGTCGCGCATCATGCGTAGGACATCGCTGAGCACGGAGCTTATTGCTCCTGGGCTTACTTGCGTCGGCTCGGGGGCTCGACTTTGGTTGCCTTCGGGCGGTTGCCCATCTTCCGTGGGTCTAAGCCGCTCTATTTCCGCGTTAATTTGCGCCGGGGATATGTCCTCTCGCGGCGCGATGATCGCGGCAGCTCTTGGCTGGCTCATTCTGTCGGCCCGGGGGGTATAGTCCTCTTCCTCGGGGTCGAATATATCGCTTTCGTATGACGTCAGGGAGAATTCTCCTCTCCCTGCGTTCTCGCTTTGGGTATCGGCCGAGGTGTCCGATCGTGCGTCACCGTCGGTCGGGGGCTGTCTGTGTGCGTTATCGTGTTCGTCGCCGCTTGTGTGGTCTGTGCTATCTCGCGGGTTTCTGTTCGCGTCGCAAAGACTAGTGTTTAAAAATTCAAATTTGCGTTCTACGATGATATTAGGATGTAGCTCGAGCACCGGCGAGCTTGCGTCGTCGAGTTGCGCGTCTAAATTTCTTCGCACGCGATCTAGTTCGTCGTTCGCGAGTCGTGTGGCGCGAAAACGATTCCGGATACTATTTTCAATGGCTCTTTGCGCGCGCTCGCTTAACACGAATGACTCGTTGCTGACAGGGGGATGCCGGGGCAAGTCGTCCGACATCTATTGACGCTTATACTTTAGCGCTCTGGAACGCGAAAATCTTTCGGCGCTTCGCGGTTGTAGTGCCTGCAATCGCGAAAATTTCTCTCGCAGTTCGCTATCGCGGGATACGCACGTAGAGATATAACGTTTTCGTCGCGGCGCGTGCCGGTGTCGGCTTACAATGGAGGGTCGACTTACAGTACCGCCGCGTGGTGCATCGTGACCGCTTTCTGCCGCGTTGAGTCTGACAGGGCCGCTTCACTGCTTCTGCGTTGTCTGCTTCGCCGCGTCCCTGCTGCGCTGCTTCGCTGGCTTGCTGCGTCCCTGCGTCGCTGCGTCGGGCTGGCGAGTCCGTGCGGTAGGTCGGGGCCTCTCCGGTGTCGCTGATAACACGCGGGGCTACTGCCGTTGTTTCACGCACTCGGGATCCGGCTGGCTTTTCCTCTCCGGGATACTTTACCACCGTCTAGCGATCCGTTCCCTTTCGCAGGCGCGATCTGGCAAGACGTCCTCCCGTCCGGTTAGCAGATCCCACCGCTGCCACCAATTGTTGTGCCGTGCCTCTGATTCGAGGGGTCGGCACTGAGTTCTTTTGGATCCGCCGGGAGGAAGGAGGAATAATGTTGCCAGATTCTTGTTTGATGAGATTTTAATAAAAAACCTTTTGTCACTTGTTACAATAGCTTCGTTAATTTCGTTGCCCTGACTCGCGGGCGTTCCCAATAAGATAAGTTACGTTGGTCGTGCGCGATTAGCCTTACGTTCTAGACTGCCCGCCGCTTCTTGGAAGGGCGGGCTTTTTATCTCTTCGCGTATTACTTCCGCGGTGCTGACTTAGCTGTCAGCGCTTTTGCTTCCGGGTGAGCGACCTGGAAGCCGCTTGCGACACCCGGGATGCCACCTCAGGTGAGTTGGGCAATATTCGGGGTGTGCGCTGACAGCTATGTGTCGCAATTCGGGCACGGCGACTTCCGCCTCACAACACGTTCTTCCTTCACCATCGCTTTCGCTTTCAAATTTCCCACTTTTATTAACGTGAGTGTTGCGCCTGAATCTAATAACAGGTCCATTTCTCCTTTCTCTGCCTCCTGTACGGGCAGCGTCACTAAGTCTAGCGGGCCTTCCTCGTGCTTCTTGCTTATCTGTGCAACACGATATGTCTCGGCGGCGCGCGCCTTATTCCTTTTAGGCTTCTCATCCTCCTCGCTGCTGCTGCGAGAGGATGTTTCCTCGCTAGATTCTTGTGTCCTTGTCTTTCTGACAGTACTCACGGGCGTTTTCTTAACTGCTTCCGTTTTCGTTCGGCGCGGTCGCTCGGGTTTTGGTCGCCCGTTTAACGACCAGCATTCGTCGCGCTTATGCCCTGCCTTTTTACAATATGAACACTCTATCGTGTTAATGCCGCTAGGCTTCTCGGGTTTCGGCAACGCGTATCTGTTTGCTTGTCGGCCCGTACGGCAATCTCGCGCGTAATGACCGTTCTTTCCGCACTTGTGACATTGTCCTACGGTATTTCCCGCGCCTCGCGTATTCGCGGCGGGGTATTTATTTTTTGCCGTTGCTTGCGCGCTCCGCGGGGAGGGGCCTCTAACCTTTTCCTCCGCGCTGGCGCCAATTATTGCTTCTTGCAAACTTGCGTATCGCTGCGCTCTTACTAACAGCTTTATATTGTCGTGCAATCCGATCTGAAAATTATGCAGCGCTTGAGTTTTTATGTTTTCAAGGATGGCCTTCTGCTGTTCCTGCGTGTGGCCTTTACCCTCTTCCATTGCTTCATACAATTCGCGCGCTAATTTCTCGACGCGCCTACCGAATTCTTGTGCGCTTTCGCCGGGCTTTTGCGCTAGCGAATTAAATTCCAGCTGCAAGTGCGTCGTGCAGCGTTTTCCTAAATATTCTGTCTCGAGTTCGCGCTTTAATTGATCAAAATCGCGGATATCGCGCGTGTCGAAATCTGTCATAGCCTTCCCTTTAAATTTCGTGCAAAGAATAGCTTCGAGTAGCATTGACTCGTTGGTCGGCTGTATATTTTTCATAGCATACGTGCTAGCGTTTATGAACTCTCGGACGCGTTCTCGCGAATCTCCATTGATCTCGGGTATCATTGCTCGCGCTTCTTTAAGGCTGAGGTACCCGGTAACTAGACCCGGTTGGTTCCGGACGTCGCTACGCGTTCGTCCGTATGTGATATCCAGCGGGCCCTGGCTGTGTACGCGACGGTCTCGCGTGTCGGAATCGTATGTGGCGGGTTCCATCCGGCCTACGCGATTCTGCAATTCGCGAAAAGCGCGAAGGAGTTCGGCTGATTGGTCGAATTCCGTAGCCTCGATGCGGTCCATGCGTTCTTGCATGTCGCGTATTAGATTAATTAAATCAGTAATTACGGTGTCCGGGGCTCTCAACTCGGATCGCGTCGGCTCTGGGGCCTGAGATCGCCTGGCGGGCGGTCCATTTTGCGCCGTTTCGGTGACGGCTTGTTCGGACACTCTAGATGGGTCCGGATTTTCCTCGCGGTTCTCTCGGCTTGGAGTCGCGTTTCTCGTCTGACTCATTTTGAGAGCTTTAGGCGTATAGTTCTCCTCGTTAGGATCAAATACGTCGGTGTCGTATGAAGTGAGGGAAAATTCTCCTCGTTGTGACACGTGGCTCGGCGTGACGTCGGGGACGTCTGTCAGTGAGTCTGTCGGAGTCGGTCGCTCTGTATTATTAT
>NW_020213238.1:0-9934 GCF_003070985.1 Temnothorax curvispinosus | reverse complement strand
CAAGTACGCTATTATTCTCCAAGCTTATTATTTGGACGAAGAGATATGCCAGTCGCAATATTATCGAACGGTATTTACGTTCGCGGAACTCAACCGAAATCGAATCAACACAGTCCCCGAAACCGTAAACAGGCAGAAATGCGACTGAAAAATTTAAGTTCTCGAATACCGGCCGCACGCAAACCAAAACAAAGTCGAGCGAAGCGGCCTTCACTCGGCACTACACACCGCATTCATGGCACCAAAATTCCAGGGCCACGAAATAATAATTCGAAAATTCAATCGAACATATAATTAACATAAGATAAGCACACAGAAAATAGGGAAACACATAAACATAATGATTGCACAAAATAAATTCACTTGCGCACGCTCTCTCTCCCGATTTTCGTTAATTGGTATTAAATTTTCGGGCGAGAGGCCCCACGTTGGGCGCCAAAATTTATGACGACGACGACGATGTCCTCACGGTCTCGCCGGCCGTGGAGGAGCGCGCCGTCGCTTTCTTCACTACAGATCTCTTTATATATTCGCGATACTTCTCTCCGAAACCCCGATGGTAGCTCGACTGAGTATTTTTACGATGTTATGTTGGGCGCCAGGTGCGATTCCACGCACCACGATTCACGAGATCGCAGTATTTCTCAGGCGTGGGCTTCTTTGATCAACCGCGGGTGGAATAGGAGAGGGAGCGTAGCGCAATCATCACACTCAAATAACATAAAACATGAAATTATATTTCGGTTAAGGCAGATAACATGTGAACGATAACGTGTTCCACGGCGAACAAGCAGAATTCGAGTACGCGCCACGTGTCACCCCACGAGCGCGATACTCATTCCGTCGCTGAACTGCACGGCAATCCCGATTGAATTCGCACAAGAGTATTCCCCGACATAAGTTGCAGCGAATTCTACCCGGACGGTCAAACGCGAAATACTCAAAACGTCTACGTCTAACAAATGAACAATTAACGCAATTTCCCTACGGTCTACCGCGACAGCGCTGGGGATCTTCTCTCCCCTCGAAACGCACGAATGGCCTCACCCGTTAACTCGACACAACCGTGGGCCATTAATCCCGATGAAACGCACGTATAGCTAATTACTAATGACCTGAACTTAACCGGCAACGATAACTACGGGGCTCTCTCACGCGCGAGAGCCACTTCTCAAAACGACGGCACGGTTAAGCCAACGGCGATCATGAAATTCCACGCGACGCAATCACCCGCAACGAGATTACGCGAAACGAAATTACTCACAACGATTACTCACAACGAAATCATACGCAACGAAATACACGAAACGATATCACAACGAAATTACAAGTACGCTGACTGTCGGCGGCCGTACGTTTTCATCCCTGAGACGGGCACTCGCGATCACTTCGTCGCACGGGCCCTCCCGCGGTATGGCACTCGATATTCTTTAATTACGGCCGATTTCATACTTTACCGCGGCACAACGCGACTCCCGGGAGGGCCTAGGTATTCTCGCGATTTCACCTCGAGGAAGGCTGAGCAGTGGCCTTACAAAGTGTTCCGGTTCCGGCAGCTCGTCGCTCGTCACCAGGGCTGGACGTTGTCGGGATGGCGGCTCGCACGACAGTGGCGTTTCCTTGGTCCGGCGGGACCACGCAGGGCCCGCGCGCGCGCCGGTTTCCCTAGCCTGGTCGGTGCTGCGCCCTGGCCTGCCAGCGATTCCTCTAGGCGATCGCCGCGCCCCACTAGAGCGCCCCTCGTCACTGCGCCCATCCGCCGGCGGTAGTTTCAAGTCCGCCTATCTGAGACCGGCTGTCCAGGCCGCGTCTCATCGTCCGGTTCCTCGACGGCCAGGCTGGACGGGCCATGGCTCGTCGACCGGGGGCGGCTCACAGCGGTGGTTGCCCCGTTCCTCACCGGGGACCTTCGTCGGGGCGTCCCCCTCTCCGCGTCCTCCGTATTCGGGCTGCAGTGCTCTCGGGCCATCTGTGACGCCTTGACAGGTCAGCTGATCTGCCGGCTGTGGGCCCCAGCGTGACCCGCCCGCCGACCGTACGCCCTCGGAAGCTCCTGGTTGTCCATCCGTAAGTCCCTCGACGCGGCATACGCCGTTACATTTGTCGTGACCCTGGCCACCTGCTCCGCACTCCCTCGACCTGTAACGCTCGCAAAGATCTTATTCCTAACCTCAAGGTTCGCTCTCCGCCCGCCTCGGGCGGAGGCACCATCCCTGACGCCTCCCTCGGCCGAGCTCCCATCTGGGGTAAGGGACGCGACATTTGTCACGTCACAACTCCCCGCTCCCAGACGAGTGCCGAGGGGGACGTCGGCCCCGGACTGCCGGTGGCCACCACTCAAGCCTTCGGGAGTTTATTCCCTTTTACTTGCCAATTTCCCTCATGAGACCTTACTTTGTCGGTGACGGCTTCGCCGCGTCCGACCCCGATCAGTCAATGCGTCTCCCCTTCCAACGTTACTCAGTAAAGTACACGAAAATCACACGAAACGAAAAATCTCCGAATTACTTCCCAATCTTTCCCTAAATTTAATCGACCAATTCACCGCACCACCCCGCGGCCGGTCTTCACCCGCCGATCACCCCTCTGGTAGTATCCACCCCAGAACCTACTTTTGGCTTTTTCCGATATCCGTTCGGGAGGTTGGGACCGCACAGGGAGGAAGACACACACTCACTCAATTATAGCAGTTTTTTTTTTATTGGTGGGTTCGAGGTGGGACCGGTACACAAACAAAACAAAACAGGGGGGTCTCTACCGCGGTACTTTGTTTAGGCCTCTTGGCCCCACAGGAGTCCCCTCCTGGTCCCCCAGTCTCCCTCCTTTACGGCCTCCCCGGTCGGCTGCGGCTTCGCTCGCGGCATAAATCGCGAGGTCCCCGGACGTTCCCTCTTCCTCGGAGCTCCTCGTACCCGCGTCTACAGCGGCGGCACCCGCTCAATCTTACGTTCCGGGCTCCACACCCGAAACAGAAATCCCTCTGTTGGGGCCTTGGGCAGTTGGCGAATGCGTGCCCCATCTCCCCGCAGTTCCAACACCCGCGGGGGAACTCCTCTGGCGTCGCCTCCGTCCTCGTTTTAGGGTGTGGTTCTGCCGTGGCTGGGCGGGTCCGCTCCGGCCCCGCCCCCTCCGTCGACGGGGTCTGCGTCCCCAGGGTGCGCATAACCACCGAGTCCGTCTGGACCTCTCTGGTGGTAACTCGGACTGCTCGGGGCATGGACCTAGCTAGGGCCCCCCGGAGTCCGGGCCCAGGTAGGGTCCCCAACGCCCACCAAGTTTGCACGGCGCGGCTCTCCCGTTGTGGCGGTTCGGGTGTCGGCGGGGCTGCCGCTTCCGTCTGCGACGCCTGGTCCCGTTGAGGCGGGACTTCGTGGATCTCCACGCCACCCGGAGTCCTTAGCACCTCCCTCATCATCTCCAAGGTCTCCCCCATTTCGTCCCAAAAATCAGGGTCGCTAATCTCCAGGGAGATCCACTCCTGGAGGTGGTCCGTCCAGAACTCGGACCACATCTCTCGGGCAATTCGCCGGGCCGCAGCCATCCTCGCGGCACTGTTCTCGTCTCTCGGTAAGCCCTACGGGTCGGGGTTAGGAGGGTAGTACGGTTTCACATCCTTGACATGCACTTTCCCTACGGTTGACCCGTCCAGCTGTGTCAATTCGTACACCACCGGAGAGATCACCCGTTTCACTCGTAAGGGTCCCTGGAATTTCGGCGCCAGTTTTCCCGCGATATTCTGCGCGGCTGACGACAGCACGTGCTGCCGCCTCAACACTAAGTCTCCGACTCGGAATCTTCGCGGTCGCCTACGCAGATTATAATGCGCGGCCTGCCTCTGGTTCGCCTGATCCATATTCTCCGCCACCCATTCTCGAACGGCCCTCAGTTCGATCATCCGCTGGGACCACTCCGCCGGGTCCCGCGGCTCCACCTGAGTCACGTCTTCCCCCTGATCACGCAACAAGTTCTGCGGCACCAACTCACGTCCCAAATTCACGAACGCCGGTGACGCTCCCAACGACGAATGCGACGCGGTATTATACGCGAAACGGAACTGGGGGAGGTATCTATCCCACTCTCGGTGATCCCTCTCAATAAACGATACGATCATTGTTTTCAGGGTCCGATTGACCCTCTCCACGGGGTTGGCCTGCGGATGGTACGGCGGAACCGTGGCATGCGTGATGCCATGCTCCTCAGCGAAACCCTTCATCACGCGATTCACGAATTCCGTTCCGTTGTCTGTAAGGAGGATCTTCGGCGTACCCCAACGCGACACGATAAGATCTTCCAACGCCTCTTTAATTTTCGGGCCGGTAGCCGCTCGCAGAGGCTTCAACTCGATCCATCTTGTGAATAAGTCTTGGATCACCAGAAGGTACTGGTAGCCGGCCTTGCTGCGAGGCAAGGGCCCCACTATGTCCGCGGCGATCGAAGTCCACGGCCCCTCTATAACGCGGCGGCCCATCCACCCCGCGGGACTAGCTTGTTCGACCTTCGTCCTCTGACAGGTGTCGCACGTCCGAATGTACCGAGTGACCTCGCGAAACATATTTGGCCAATAGTACGACACGGCGAGACGCTGATATGTCTTTTCGACTCCCAAATGACCGGCTTGCGGCGCGTCGTGGGACTCGCGAAGGGCCTCGGCGCGTAATTCCCTCGGCAATACCAGCTTCCACCGGTCCAAATCCTCAACTATGTCCGAAATTACCGGTTGCGGTCGCAAAAAGTATAGCTGCCGATCAACTATTTTCCAATGAGCAAACCGCTTCGGGTCAGTCGCTACCTCCCTATACCGCCTGCGATACCACTCGTCACTTGTACCTTCACACTCTTCGATCTCAATTGCGGCGTTTACCCTTCCGCCTTCCGCGCCCTCATACATCCGCGACAAGGCATCGGGCACGTGGTGTAGGGCTCCTTTGCGGTACTCCACAGTGTAATCGTACTCTAATAATTCTAACGCCCATCGGGCCAAACGACCCGTGGGGTTTTTCAAATTGTGGAGCCACCGCAAGCTACTATGATCCGTAACTACGGTGAACTTGTAACCCTCTAAATACGGCCTAAACTTCTGAATGGCCCACACCACGGCCAGGCACTCTTGTTCAGTTACCGAGTACCGCTTTTCCGGGTCCGACAATACGCGACTGGCATAGGCTATTACGCGTTCTTCCCCTTCTAAGTTCTGAGTCAAGACCGTCCCCAACCCAACCGAGCTCGCGTCGGTTTGTAACACGAAAGGTTCTTTAAAATCTGGGCATGCCAGGACGGGGGCCGCCATTAAGCTATTCCTAACGCTATTGAATGCATGAACTTGTTCATCCCCCCACTCCCAGCGCCTGCCTTTCTTCAAAAGGCGGGTCAAGGGCTCACTTAGCGTCGCAAAATCCGGTATAAATTTCCGATACCACGATGACATCCCGAGAAACCTACGTAATTGTTTCAATGTTCGGGGTGCCGGGTACTCCAGCACGGGGCGCGTCTTTTCTGGGTCTACTGATACGCCTCCCGCCTCCCGCCTCCACCACGAAGCCTAAATACTTAACCTGAGATCTACAGAACTCGCATTTATCCATATTAATCGTTAATCCCGCAGCTTTAATCTTATCTAGCACTCGTTTTAGCCATTCGAGGTGTTCCTCGAAAGTTTCCGTCGCGATAATTATATCGTCTAGGTACGCGAAAACAAAAGGCTCCATTTCCGGGCCTATTAAACTATCTAATAATCGTTGGAACGTCGCGGGGGCACCCGTTAATCCATATGGCATTCGAACGAAATGATACAAGCCTTTTCCCGGGACACTGAACGCGGTAATCTCTCGGCTATCTTTACTTAACGGAATCTGAAAATAAGCCTGGCTTAGGTCAATTGTAGAGATGTATTTTGCCGAACGTAATTTATTGAGTATCCCGTCCATTGGTGGTATCGGGTACGCGTCCTTCTTCGATATCTTATTAACTCCGCGGAAATCCAGGCAAAACCGGTACTTGCCATTCGATTTCTTTACCATCACGATTGGGTTCGACCATTGACTTGCGGACGGTTCAATTATTCCGGCTGCTAGCATTTTATCTACCTCTGCGCGAATTGCTTCTTGTACTTTTGGCGAGACTAAATAGCAACGTTGCTTTAGCGGCGGGTGATCTCCTACTTCTATTTTATGTTCAGTCAGATTGGTCAGGCCGGGGTCTCCCGAGGGTGCTACTATTTTCCGTAAAAAATTTTTCAGATATTTTTTCTGATCTTTTGTTAGCTCCGCGAGCCCACAAACGCGGGGGTCTGTTTCTTTCAACTGAAACTGATAGCGGGCGCGAGGCCTATCCGCGAAATGCCATTCCCCTTCTCCGAAGTCTAGCGTAATACCGAACTTTGTTAGGAAGTCCATCCCCACGATACACGGCACGGCCAAATCCGGCAATATGCCTACCGAGATTTTCCGACTCCGGTCCTTTAGATGGATAGAGAGCGAGGCTTCTTTATGAATCGGGGCTATCTGTCCGTTTGCCATTCGGATTGTTGCGCCCCCCTCTCGCGTGGTTGGGACGCCTAGACTTTTTACTATTTGCATCCCCTCGCGACCGAGAAGCGTCATGTTCGACCCCGAGTCCACCAACGCTAATAGAGGCCGGTCGCCTATCCGGATTGTAATATACTTCAGCGGGGGAAATTCGTCGGGATCGAGCGTCACGTACGAGAGTTTTTCCTCAGGGGTATTCGTGGTTCGGGCCTCGTTCTCGATAATTGGGGGCGTAGGGACCCGTCCTACTGACCCCCTTTCTCGTTTCCCGAACACCTAGGGCATGTCCGCGTCGTAAACCCCGGGTTCCCGCACCGATAGCAATGCTGCCGTCGAGCCGCCCTGCAGGTCCTAGCCCGGTGGCCCGTCTGATTGCAGTTCCAACATTTTAGGTTGGAATCGTCGGGGACCGATCTTGGCGCGACGGCGTCGGTGGCCGCTGCGGCGCTCCAGGCCCCTCTCCCGCTCGGGTCTCCCTGAGCCAGGGCCTTCCCCGCGGCAACGGTATTCGGGGATGGCGGTTTCCCCTTCGGCGCGTGGTACGCTAAGTCCGGAAAAAGTGACTGTTCCGGTAACAAGGGGGGTCTATACATTTTGTCCGCGAGGAGGGTCCGTTCCGTTCGCGTAGCCAAATCCTCCAACGTGTGAAAATCGCTAAACTCCCACCGACGGATCGCGAACTGTAGCCGCGGTAATAAGTTACGGTGGGCCAATGTGAGCTGCTCCGGGAGAGACCACGGAGGGCTCATTCGCGTGAACAGAGACCGTAAGCAGGTTAAATATTCGACCGCCGGCTCGTGTTCTCCCTGCGTTTTTCGCTGTATTTCTTCCCGAAGGGTCGTTAAATAGTCCGGATCGCCAAATCGACTGCGCCACGCGTGCTCGAAATCCCGCCAATCCCGCCAATTTTCGCTTTCTAATCTTACCCAATATAACGCGGTACCCGAGAGGAATAGTGGCAAGCACTTAAATAGTTCGGCGTCATCTACGTGAATAATGGAGCGGGCTTCCTTAATTCGTAACAAAAATGCTTCCGCGTCGCTACCACGTTGTCCGGAAAAGTGGAGGTTCCACTTTCTCATTATATTGTAAGCCTCGGCCGCGGATCCGCGCGTATTTCCTCTATCGTGGCGCGGCGGGTACTCTATTCGCGGCGGGGGTGCCCGATGATAAGTGTCCCCCCATGTTTTGTGGGGGTCCGGCGGAAAATTGTACGCCCCCAGACTCACGAAGGGGTCCTCCCTTCCCGTCGCCTTGTCCTTCGGAGTCGCCCCCTGGGTTCCCTGCGGACTAGCGGTCTGTATTTCGATGGCAAGCGGGGGTGGGGGTGGAGGCGGTTGGTCGTTCATCTTTTCCCGAATCGACTTTTCCTCAAATCTAGCTAACCGCGCGCGTAAGGTTGGCAGAATTCCGGCCGTGTCCAACCCCCGATCCTCTAAATGTTGAACCGCTTGTTCTTTCGTTAGGCGGTTGATCCACCGAAGAGGCGATTCGAGCAAGTCGTCCTCCCGCATTAGAGTCCTATTTGCCGCCCCTTATGACGCCCACCGAACGCGAAACCGAAGACAAAAGCAAGGTCTTTTTCCTTTTCCCAATACGCGGAATTACCAAGTACGCTATTATTCTCCAAGCTTATTATTTGGACGAAGAGATATGCCAGTCGCAATATTATCGAACGGTATTTACGTTCGCGGAACTCAACCGAAATCGAATCAACACAGTCCCCGAAACCGTAAACAGGCAGAAATGCGACTGAAAAATTTAAGTTCTCGAATACCGGCCGCACGCAAACCAAAACAAAGTCGAGCGAAGCGGCCTTCACTCGGCACTACACACCGCATTCATGGCACCAAAATTCCAGGGCCACGAAATAATAATTCGAAAATTCAATCGAACATATAATTAACATAAGATAAGCACACAGAAAATAGGGAAACACATAAACATAATGATTGCACAAAATAAATTCACTTGCGCACGCTCTCTCTCCCGATTTTCGTTAATTGGTATTAAATTTTCGGGCGAGAGGCCCCACGTTGGGCGCCAAAATTTATGACGACGACGACGATGTCCTCACGGTCTCGCCGGCCGTGGAGGAGCGCGCCGTCGCTTTCTTCACTACAGATCTCTTTATATATTCGCGATACTTCTCTCCGAAACCCCGATGGTAGCTCGACTGAGTATTTTTACGATGTTATGTTGGGCGCCAGGTGCGATTCCACGCACCACGATTCACGAGATCGCAGTATTTCTCAGGCGTGGGCTTCTTTGATCAACCGCGGGTGGAATAGGAGAGGGAGCGTAGCGCAATCATCACACTCAAATAACATAAAACATGAAATTATATTTCGGTTAAGGCAGATAACATGTGAACGATAACGTGTTCCACGGCGAACAAGCAGAATTCGAGTACGCGCCACGTGTCACCCCACGAGCGCGATACTCATTCCGTCGCTGAACTGCACGGCAATCCCGATTGAATTCGCACAAGAGTATTCCCCGACATAAGTTGCAGCGAATTCTACCCGGACGGTCAAACGCGAAATACTCAAAACGTCTACGTCTAACAAATGAACAATTAACGCAATTTCCCTACGGTCTACCGCGACAGCGCTGGGGATCTTCTCTCCCCTCGAAACGCACGAATGGCCTCACCCGTTAACTCGACACAACCGTGGGCCATTAATCCCGATGAAACGCACGTATAGCTAATTACTAATGACCTGAACTTAACCGGCAACGATAACTACGGGGCTCTCTCACGCGCGAGAGCCACTTCTCAAAACGACGGCACGGTTAAGCCAACGGCGATCATGAAATTCCACGCGACGCAATCACCCGCAACGAGATTACGCGAAACGAAATTACTCACAACGATTACTCACAACGAAATCATACGCAACGAAATACACGAAACGATATCACAACGAAATTACAAGTACGCTGACTGTCGGCGGCCGTACGTTTTCATCCCTGAGACGGGCACTCGCGATCACTTCGTCGCACGGGCCCTCCCGCGGTATGGCACTCGATATTCTTTAATTACGGCCGATTTCATACTTTACCGCGGCACAACGCGACTCCCGGGAGGGCCTAGGTATTCTCGCGATTTCACCTCGAGGAAGGCTGAGCAGTGGCCTTACAAAGTGTTCCGGTTCCGGCAGCTCGTCGCTCGTCACCAGGGCTGGACGTTGTCGGGATGGCGGCTCGCACGACAGTGGCGTTTCCTTGGTCCGGCGGGACCACGCAGGGCCCGCGCGCGCGCCGGTTTCCCTAGCCTGGTCGGTGCTGCGCCCTGGCCTGCCAGCGATTCCTCTAGGCGATCGCCGCGCCCCACTAGAGCGCCCCTCGTCACTGCGCCCATCCGCCGGCGGTAGTTTCAAGTCCGCCTATCTGAGACCGGCTGTCCA
>NW_020213237.1:0-2016 GCF_003070985.1 Temnothorax curvispinosus | reverse complement strand
GCTGGAACGGAATGATCCCGGTGGCCGCTCTCAGGTTTCTCTCTGGTCTCACTGAACTCGTAAGTACAGAGATCCGGCAACAGCGCACTATGACGTCACATTAGAACCTCCTCTCTCCGTCACTCTCCGTAAAGGATAACAAATACTACAGAGGTTCGTTACTTTTTCCAATAGAGCCTCTTGTGTATCGAAAGTGTGCTCCATGTGCTCTGAGCACGTGTAATATACAAACGCATCGTTTGAGGTTAGTTTTCGCTTGCGCTACGAAAATGCCGAAAGTAAAACGTTACATGTGGAAAGGAAAAGTTGTCACTAAAAAAGTGTACAATCAACGGTTAGCACAGACAAATACTGGGAAACGTAATTTGAAGACACGAGTCGAAACCACACCAGATGATTGTAACAATTCCATGGCACATGTAACGTTTTACTTTTGGCATTTTCGTAGCGCAAGCGAAAACTAACCTCAAACGTTGCATCTGTATATTACACGTGCTCAGAGCAGTAGAGCACACACTTTGCGTTCACGCAGCTGATGTCGAGCGAGATCAATGCTACCAACTTACAGAAAATGCGACGTTGTCGCGATCAAAATACTTTTTTATGAGAGCTATTGTATTTAATTTATTAATAAATGACGTAAATAAATAACGTAATATAATTTCATTAGTATTTTTAAATAGTAATTACTATGTTTTGTTACTTTTTAAAGATTTTCACACTTTCAGATTTTCGTTTGTGTCAGTTGCAAGTCAGGTACAGTCTTTCTAAAAATCATTAAAAGTGAAAGTTTGCATACGAGAAAATATGCCTGAAAATGTCTCTATAGCTCTTAAAAACACAGGCAACCGTTATTTTAATAAAATATTAATATAAATATTACTTTCCAGTAAAGAATATCTTCTTAAATATGTTAATTAGCTTTATGTTACGTTTCTTAAACTTTTGGCAGAGATCTTACGGGTCATACAACCTTAATTCCGTTATTTACTTGAGAATATTGATTGTCCGTTTCGTTGTAACTTGTAACCCGTTCTTTTAATTTGGAATATGTAATCAAGTACAGAAGAAAAATTTACTTTGCGTTATATGAATATTGCGTCTATGAATATATAAATATCTCAATTATATTCCGCGAAAAATTAAAATTTATAATGTTGACAAAATAAAAAAAATAATGGTAAATTTCTCGATAAAAAAACCGACCGCAAAAATACGAAAATGCGTTCATGCAGTACGCATCTTGAAAATGTATCAAGTAAGATAGGTAGGGGAGACCGGGGCTAAACCGTCAGTTTCTTTTCGGTGCCGATTTTTAACAACAAAATAAATAATTTTAGTTGACTGTGGTATACCACTGTAAATAAGAGTGAACCTTTAGCTACAAAATTTATAAAGAAAATTTTTGTCTACGTCGCTTTGTTTAACCGGTGTAGAGCAAAAACAACAACGGTGGAAAAATTGAAATCTCAAAAATGCCGGGATATAACCGTCACCCTTTCCCCCCGGGGCAAATCCGTCACACTGCATTTTCAATACATCATATACGTATGTATAGTTACATCTAATCCTGAAAAATGATAGGATTCATTTTAATAATTGTTTTTTAAGAAAAAAATGGTAAATGTTTAGTATAACGCTCTCCCCTCCGATTTTCTTACAACTTTGTAAAATTGTTTATTTCTGTGTGTAAAAAACATTCTGAGAAGGAAAATCGTCGCTCAGGTCTCGTTTTTTTTTAAATTTAATTTCAAAGTTTTGATGTCGGTAAGGTAGGAAAATGATAATTTACGTTTTTTAAATACTGCGCAACGTTATTTGTTACTATACTCACAAATTAAGTTGTCCGCATACTCATTAACGGTGCCATTTAGGTTAAAATTTTATGGTTGTGAAATACTGTACGTGGCCAAAATTGATAAATTGATAAATTGATAAATTGTGATTTTCGTTAAAGCACTGCACACACACACACGTGTGTATGCCCTGCTTTATAGAAGTTGTGATTTTTGTTAA
>NW_020213236.1:0-3753 GCF_003070985.1 Temnothorax curvispinosus | reverse complement strand
GAATTCTGCAAGAGCGAAGGAGACAGAAAATAATATATCCGTCTCTTATTGCCCGACGTTGCCCGACACACCGACAGGGCACGAGACTTGTGTGCGTATGCGACGGAGGCCGATCTGTGGCATCACTGCTGTTACGATGTCTCAGAGGGTTCTGAGGCGAGTGGTATTCACAATAAGTGTCTCGGTACCGCTCGCACCGAGCGCGCGAGGAGAGGGAAGGTTCGACGAATAACGCGATTGTTTCCGAGGAGCGAACGAGAAATTCGGGTAACAACAGGTAGCTTTCGCGGGAATACATCGGGTTCCGACAAGATAAACACGCGGAATGAAAACACGGCGAGCAATACCGAAATCTAAAGGTGCGTTCCGTTTCACGCATGGATCGCATGAAAAGCTTGGAAATCGTTCCGTTTCACTCCATGCGCAATTCATGCGCGCATGAGAATTTCTCCCACCATACCACCACTCAGCGCATGAGAACGCATGAACTGCCTCAGCTCTCGAGGTGAGGCAGCCCATGTGTAATCCATGCGTATACGTTTCATGCGTTTTATGCGCGAAATGGAACGCAGCGTTGTTCGGATAGAATAAAGTTTTCCCATAATTTTATACTATGGCTAATGAAAAAGAGTTACAAGTATTCGTAAACGATGAATTATGGACACTTAACGTATCCGCAATTGAATTCTTAGCAGCAACGACTGGCAGTAAGTATTAATATAAAAAATTTTAATTCTAACCTCAAATTTCATGATTCTTTAAAACAATGTATTTATTCCAAATACTCATTAAATTTTACTTTTACAAGCTGTAAGGCTGGGTCTACAAAAAGTGTAGTGGGCCTTAAGCCGTAAGAAATTAACCAATTACATTCATTATTTATTAATATTCAGTATTTTATATATGAGGAAATATGTCCTGTATATACATACAAATAATATATACAGGACAGGATTTATTTATATACAGGATTTCTTTATATATAAATTATTAAATTCCAATCAAAAATAACACTGATCTTTGTAAGATGCCCTGTGAATAATTAAAGTTTTGCTTTCTTTTACTAGATGAAGACATTATCAAGCTATTAATAGAAAGAGAAAGAGAAAAAAGAAGTATGGCAATGATCGAACAACTAGAGCAACATTCCTTAGAAGGTTACCAACCTGTGGATGCATCTGAAATAAACAACGAACAGCCTGTGGATGCATCTGAGATAAACAACGAAGTTATAAATAAGAAAGAGTCCTTTACATGGCCAGATAAAGCAGTCCTTTTATTACTCGAGATCTATCGAAATAAAGAATCAGAATTTGCGGGTTTAAAACGTCACAACAAAATATGGAATGAAATATCTAATGAAATGAAAGAAGGAAACTATAATGTGACTGGTACTCAGTGCCAAAACAAAATGTCCGGATTCAAAAGAACATACAAAAATATTACTGATAGCAATAAAAAGTCAGGAAATCATTCCAGTTCTTGGGCTTTTTACTCGGCGATGGACTCAATATTCGGAGAAAAAGCATGGGTAGATCCGATGTCAATAGCCAGCAGTGATAATCCACCTTCCCCAGGTTCTTTCTCAGAAAAGTCATCATCTACTTCAGAGAAGTTAGCCGACAGATTTGGGTAAGTTAATTTTTTTTTAATATATTAAGATTAAAGTTAATAGCTCTAAAATTACAAGTTAATATGTTTAAAATTAACATTAATATTTGAACGGGGATAGTTTCGCCCCGGAGGTAAGATTTGCGATACTCGAAGGACCAGAGGGGGGTTGTCGCTTTCCCCTCACGACTATCAAATGTTTAACGCGAAAGCAGAAACGCATGCAACAAAATATTAAGCGAAGCGACTCACCGTGTCGGCCGTCGTCCCCGTGATTCCGTCAATCCTCGTCCTGTCCCTTGAACTTGGCCGCTCCGTGGGTCTCGTTCGGCATGCGATGGCAAAACTCGTGCAAACAAGCAAAACGGTGGAGAGCAAGCGATAGAGCAGGCAGGAAAGGCAGTTGGAGACGTGCGCACTCCCGGTTGAGCAAGGCGGCAAAGGCGATTTCGAGATGCGTTCTGCCCGGCGAACGTGTGCCGTAAGACGGCTTTTAGAATATGTGTGTGTGCCGCACGGCGGCTGTCCAAAACGTGTGTTTGCCGTAAGACGACTGGATTGCTAATGCTCTGTCCCCGCGGTCCTGGAACATGTCGCTGCGGGCGAGTAGTTGTTCCCTTTCCGGGGGGGTGGATACCGTCGGCGGATGGGCGATGGCAGCACCGACAGGTGAGTCGCATGATTTGGCTGATCGCGATCCGCCGACGTTTCGCGCGAGAATTACAAACGACTTATGCAACTAAGTATAAACGACACATGAATACATGAACATGAAGTAATTGTACTATTTACAAGGCGATACGCCGAACAATATTAACAAAACTAATTAAGTTAAAAGTTTATTACTTTTTTATTTGATTAATTTAAGTTTTAACTTTTTAAATAGCTTAACCATGACAGCGGAGGAACCAAAACCGAAAAAAAGAAGAGTAGAATCGATTTTAGAGTCATTTATTTACGAAATGAAAGAAGAAAAACAGAAAGAGAAAGAAGATAGAGAACGACGTAGAGCAAAAAAGGTAGAAAGACTGAATGAAATGCATAAAGAAAAAATGCAACTTCAGCAATCTTTCCTTGAAATATTCTCCAAGATCGCAGAACGCAAGTAGCCCTAAAGTATGCATATGCTTATTGATGTTTTTTTGTTTAAAAATTTAGCTAAAATAGCTATTTATACAAATTATAAACATGTAATGATAATTTTACTTGATTCGAAAAAGCGCTCAAGACTTATTGTTCATACATTTGATACAATTACATATACATAACATCTGCTTAATATGAAGCATAAGATACAGCACGGTATTGTTTGATTATAAGATATAAAATTTTTATTTAAGTTAATTTTTTTTAAATTCAATATTGTAGTTATCAAAAATTAGTGTTACATTAATTAAATGTTATGTAATTTTAAAGCTATTTCAAGCAATATTACTTCATTTTGCAATGCATTTGTGTTGGAGGCACATAATGAAAACTGCATGATGTGCTTATTGTTGTTTTTTTTTTTCATTCAAAAGTTGTGATCATACATTTAAGTTTTTTGTTATTCAATTAATAACAATTGTGATTGCTGCAACTGCACAGTTTTCTTAAAGACTGCATGACTTATCCTAGTCAAAGTAAATTTTATTTAGTTTTTATATATCCCAGCAAACACCAAGTAACAGTTATATAATTGTTAAATTATATAACTGTTACTTGGTGTTTGTTGGGATGTATATCTGAGATAAGTTAAATAGAATTTAATTTTATAGAGTTTATTTATTTGAATTGAACTTATATGTGATTTTTCTTAAGATTAAACATTGTATTAGCAAGACTAAGGCTCGATTGTAACAATATTATTTCGGTTTTATATTTACAGATATGTAAGTGAGACTTACAATTAAATATGTATCTTTATGTTAATAAAGTTATTACAGAATGTATTGAATATCAGTTTTTTAATATAGTGTTTATAAAACAAATATTTTTATTGTATATATTATATTTATAGAGTTCAAATATTTCAAAATACAATATATTAGATATAGTACAGTAATATCTTATCACTATTATACGTAAATTAAAATGTAATTGTAGCTTTACATAGTTGCAAATTTTACTACGAAATCTCACAAAATGTTGAAAGAAGAAGTA
>NW_020213235.1:0-3120 GCF_003070985.1 Temnothorax curvispinosus | reverse complement strand
GGTCCATTTATTTTCCATGCAATTTGAACGGCAGAAAATGTCGCTTACGTATATTTGATGAAATTACACAAAAATTTTCCTGACCAACACAATAAATTATGTCGGCCGCATATAAACTGTACCGGAACGGCTTTTGCACGTTCTCGTACAACGACGAGCCGACACGATTCCCAACAGATGATTATAAATATATATTTATTCCTAATTATTAATAAATATAATGTAATGCCACTCTGATTATATTTACCAATTATTGCGCGTATGTTGTATTTTAGACGCAAAAGTTTTTTCACGTAAAATATCACAAAACAGATTGCGCGCTGTGATTGGTTCAAAAATTAACAGAGTGCGCAGCATGGAGAATGTTTTGCCTCGGTCGGCGTCTATTAACACATTTAGTTTGTGTTTTTTCCCTCCGGTAGATGCGCGCGTCATCTAACGTATTATTCGTTATTTTATGGTTGACGTACGTACTATACACGCACATGCAACTGTACATTATATTCGCGCGTCAGTGCATTTGGAAAAATATACACGCGTCACACGTCTCAGGAGATCATTTAATGATTTGCCCTGGGTCGTTTTCGGGACAATATTGTTGCCCAAAAATCATATTCAACGTACAAAGACAAAGTCGACATTTGCGCTTGCCAAAGAGGAACGCGACGAGGTTTGTAGATTACATAATTGTCATTTGTTCTGTGTGTGTATGTGTGTGTATGTGTGTGTGCTTTTTGTTTGCGCAATTCACACATTGCGTTACAACAATCGACGTAAAACATTGATAAAAATTTGTCACTTGATAAATTTCGCGTCGAGCATCATCCGCTACATGTTGTAAATGTTTAACGATTTAGCCTGCACGTGCAATAATTTTTTTCTATTTTATCACGTTGCAGGTGACACTGGTAGCGGCAAACGTGCAACCCCACAACGGCTAAAAATTTTATGGAGAAGAAGAAGGCAGAAATGTCGAATCGCAACGAGGGTGCTTTGTCAATTTTTTCCGTGCGACGCAGGATCGTGTTCGCGATCGTCGACACGTCTGTCGTCGCCATACGTGGGTCCTCGGGAACAACAGGAAAATCCACACAGGTGCCGCAATTATTGTTGGACGAAGCGTACGAGACGGAAAATTTACACGGCGACATTAGTAAAGAGCAACGCTGCAATATTACAAAGGTATGTTATTGTGGACTTTGAAACGTATACACTTGCATTCGTATAGCATTTGACAAATTATTACTTTCTGTATCTCGCAGTAACACGATCGAGCGACATTGCTGCTTTGAGCAATGCGAAATGTGTCAGTAAGGAAAGAGGACAGACCATTTGTAACGTGGTGGGATACGATGAAGAGGGGTTTGACGAAGAATGTAAATTGCAGACACTCGCATAACGCATTGCACGTTGGACGTGCTTTTAAAATAATTTGCGAATAAAAAGAATACGACGATAAAAGTGTACCAATATCGACGACGAACAAGAGGGTAAAATTTTCCATATATTTTTCCAACACTCGCAGAAACTTGTTGCGTACCCACGCCAATGATCCATATACCCAATGGCAGCTCCTACAATATTTCTATACGGTACATGTGTACATGATGGACAATTTGGATATAGTAATGTGAGTACATGCTTTTTCTCGTAACGATTCTGAAACGCGATGGAAAATAAATCGTTTCCAAAAACCATACGCGCGCTATCGTAAACTGCTTGACAAAAATTTAAGTAAAAAAAAATTATGCAAACGTATAGATTCTCAGCATCTTGATGTACAGGCACAATGATGATCGTCGAAACACATACGGCCTTAAAATTATAAAATTATGTTTCGTTAACATTTTTATGTGATAAAGCAGCCACGTTTAAACGATTCTATCGGTTCCTCTACTCCCCTCCTATCCCCCCCCTTCCCCACAACATTTGAAACATTTAATAATCATCATCTCTTTATATTTTATTAATTTAGAATTTCACAATATATATATAATAATTTAAATAAAATGTACTTTGTAATGAGATATCGATACAATATTAAAAATTTTTTTCTTCTGTGCATAGAAACCCGCAGCGACGTTGTCGTAATGAAACGATGTGTTTATTTCACACCTGATTACTGCGAATCGTGTCAGGCGCGGAAATTTAAGATATCGTTGCACCTATGCGCGTTTACGCTCGAAACAACATACAGCGAGACTACATATGACGAATACGCTCGCTGCCGATGAATTTGAAATTAATTTACGCCAGTTTAGACTGAAATATTTTTGCAATAAATAATTTCGTTGTATACGTGACAATTTGAAAATTTCTATTTATTCAATTTTATCTCTTTTTTTTCCAATAAAGTTTTTACTTGTAAAATTTATTTATCGAAATATATTTTTACTCGTGTAAACACAAAGTATGCCGAGAAGTGATTAAATTATGAGTAAATTGTAAAGATTTTTTTTTCTCACAAAAATTTATATGTCTCTGTGCATTCTTATTTCACGCAAAAATTTTATTTTCTCACACAATAATGTTTGTAAATTAGTTTTTCCATTTCCTTTCAGTTTGAGCGACATGAAATTGAAAGGGTCCTGAGAGGGGCATCATCGAATACAAGTCTGACGGGGTATAATCTGTTGACGTCAACGTTGGAGAAGGGTGCTTGGATTTTTCCATATATACAAAGATGCGCACACGACGAGGGTCTTGGACAAAACTGCGTGCAATCGGCGACTTTATGTGGAGGTAGTAAACGTGTCTGACAAGTATAACGAACGCGTATACTGTTCAAGCCTTTGTCGTCGAGTATTCAAACCAGTCTCCACGTCGCAAAATTTCTCTGGTCGTCTCGACTCTTTTGTTTATCTCCTCGCGGTGACGTGCAAAAGATGGATCGCACAATACAGCGTGGAGCTCTCCCATACAACTGCGAGGCACATGTGACTAAATGAAGTCAATGATTTTCACAATGAAAAATTTGGCTTTTACACAAAGTCCAATCGCAATAGCAGCAACAAATGCAATTGGGTCATCAACAGCAATGGGTACTTGTCTTTTCCAAATTTGTTACAAAGCATTTTAAATTGTCTATAGTAATGTACATTGAGATTGAAATTAAAAGTT
>NW_020213234.1:0-26970 GCF_003070985.1 Temnothorax curvispinosus | reverse complement strand
AGAACAAGCAAATAGCGCTAATAGCGCGCTCCCCGAATCCAGCCGAGAACTGTGCGAAACGCTCACTGTGTATACGCTCGTCGATTTGCGCCTGGAGTATATTGAAGCTCGCGCTCGGCTGATAGGGCTGCTGATCGCGGAAGCCACCGCAAGCGAACTTGTAAAAGTCCTTGCAAGGATCGACGCCACGTTTCATAGATGTTAGGATTCTCTTCGAGGCTTCCACGCAAACGTCCGTGTCGCAAACACCCTCGGGTCCATCTCGCTCTCTGACGCAAGCTTCATCCTGAAATCGCAGTCGTTAGCTTTGCTTTAACGGATTCAGTCTTCCCCCGAGAAAAGATGCCTATTTCTCGCTCCTAAAAATATCCAGATTTCAATTTATCGTACGAGTGCTTGAGAAAGAGCAAATACCTTTTGTCGTCTTGTTACCTCCTGTATTTTTCAAACGGTTAATTTCTTTGAGCCTTTTTATGACAGATATAGATACAATATAATAAATAATAATAAATTAATAATAAATAATTAGTTATTATACGTCGAAAATAAATTTGATTCTGTCAAATTATGACTTCTCTCGATATCTTCTCTTGGGCAGTTTTCGTGCCTCGTTAGACAAAGATAATACTTCAGATGTTTATTACTATAATATATTTGACTCTAACAAAAAGTTCGCAATCAAATAATCGCGTTCAAATCGCGTGATTTAGAAAAATGTACAAGCATAAATGTCAAGATAAGAGGTAAAGCCCTGACCTCAGCTGAGGATGAGCCTTCTATTTCGCCTCGAAACCTTACCTACTGATACGGCTTCACTTTCTGCTGGCGTGTATTGGCATGGCATATATACATGTATCACCTCGAGTAATCGTCGAGTTATCGTAAACGCGATTTCCGTTTTGTTGTTTGATTTCGTGATTTTACACGCGCAAAGAAAATGACGATCAATTTGCGACTTAAGAGGGTATTCAAAAGTCGTAAAAAAGGTATTTTTTAGGAATTTTGTGTCGAGAAACATGAAAAAGGTGAAAAACGTTAAACTCTGTATGTTCTTTCAGCCTTATTTTATAAATATATTTTTATTTGCTAGTAACAAATAAGTAACAAAAACACTCTTCTTTTTTATGTTATATATCTTGGTCACTAGGAGCTCGTAAAATAAAGAATGCATACACGGAGAGAATTTTTTGTTATATTTTATCCTTAAATTCGCTACAAATTTGGAAAAACTTGGCAACCAAGGAATTTTTAAAATATACAAAAGACATTTTACAAACAACGTGATAAAAATTGCCAAGCAGATTGGTAAATTTTGAAAAATTATTGAAATTTCCTAGATATATTTTAGTAAAATTAATCAAACATATTTTATATTTTAATGTAATAGATATTATTTTTTATTATGGTAGATATTAATCAGAATAGCTCGCATAAAATTCTTGGTGGTACATATTGTTCCACAACTACCATAATTTCACGGTAAATTTTAACAGGAAATTCTCTCCATGTATAAACGTAAAATGACAAATGATTCTAGCTGTTCTGGATATCTGAAACGCAAAAACCAAAAATTTTCTTATTCAGAAAAAGTGTAGTTGCCGTCTGAACTAGAATAAACATTATATGTTTATTAGTGTTTCCATTTTTTAAATACTAATAAAATTTTAAGGAAAAACTATATTTTTAATTTAAAAAAAACCGTCATTTTGTCCAGAATGAAAATATTGATTCAGTTCTGACGATAGCTGTACTTCTCCTGAAATAAGAAAATTTTGGTTTTTGCGTTTCAGATATATAAAACAACTAGAATCATTTACTATGTGTCTATGTGCGTTTTTTCTTGTTGAAGATATAACAAAAAAGAAGAGCGTTTTTTTACTTAGAGAATAAAAATATATTCTTAAAATAAAGCTAAAAAAACATGTAAAGTTTCACATTATTCGCTTTTTTGTTTTCCTACAAGAAATACCTTCTATGTACAAACTTTCAAACCAAAATACCCCCTTAAGGGGATGCTGGAGACAGGTCTGTTTTACCGCGATATTTTCAAACACACAAATCTTTTGATTGATTTCACCGAATTAAAACTTTTTTGTCCAGAATTAAAGTATGGACGATAACGAAGACCGCATACACCAATTGCGTATGAAAAACGAAAAGACATTAGAAAATTACAGTTTTATTTTCGATTCTGCGATCGACTCATAACAACATTTGCTGCACATAAAAGTTTTAAACTGTGTACGTATACAAAAATCTTGCAGCAGTCACGGAAATACAATAAAGAAGAATCCTATGCTTGCAGAAATGAGCTGCGAACTTTAGTATAAGAGAAAAGTTCATTTGAAAATTTCATATGCACATGTTACGCGTCTCCCCGAATTCAGCCAAAAACGTACGAATCAGTATAACGGGTAACCCTAGAGCAGGCGCTCTGTATGTATGTGTAAGAATCGGTGAGCACTTCTTTATCGACGCTGATCGAGTTCGCCTGCGGCTCCAGCATCCCCGTAAGCGATTCTCCCCTTCTCTCTTTTCAATTCGTGACAATTCCCTCGTTACTCGATCGTTATAGAGATCAGGGCGGATTTGCGACGCAAGGGCAAGTCACTGATTACGGGAATCCGGCGCGTTTGTTGCTAAACGTCAACTTTTCTCACGTCAACTTTTACCTCAAAGTTAAACGCTACGATCGATGAAAATTACTTCAAGCAACTACTAATCTTCCTGGCTGCATAAATAAAATTATTTATTCGCGTCACTACTTTGCACGCTCTTCGCACATTTGCAAGTATATCTCGTGCGTTATAGCTCACGGGGCACGTCTCCTTGTAATCTCAGTGGCGATTTATGTTTTTAATTTTTTAACAGGCTCTTGTATGATTCGCATTCGCCTTCTATTTTTACGCGTCATAATGTCACGTATGCAAATAAGTACGGGAGGATGGATAGTAGCTTCGCGCGTAAGTTCTGTGCGAAGAAGTGCTATTTCGAAAAGCTTTGAATGAAGAATATACTATAGATATTTTGCGAACAGCACAACTTCTATTAAATAGCAGAAATTTATTTAAAAACGAAATAGAGTTAGAAAATAAAAGTCGATATAATATCGTTGAACGCGCAAATTTCTGGGATGCTACGGAAGCCCGATAATGACGTTGTATTTATTCATATATGCGTCAACGAAACGCGACGAGTCACGGCATAGAATCCTTTTTTTCATACGTCTCCAGCATCGGAAGATGAATTCCAGACTTAATCCCCGAAACTGCCTCGCATTCGCGAAAGCACTTTTTCCTTTTTTCGCCCCGTTTTATGCATTGCGGATACGGAAGAAGAGACGATCGTTAAAGACGGAGAGGACACCCACCAATGGCGCACATTTGCGCGGCTGCTCCCCTTCTGGCAAGGTCGTGATAAGGAAGAGCACCGGGCTGGTGACCAGCAGGCTGGTGACCAGCATCATAGCGAAGGTGAGCAGCGCCTTGTGCACGGCTTTGCTCCTCCGTAGCCAGTAACAGGGCACGCAACATATCCATGTACCCTGGTGCGCCGAACGCTCCACGTGCACCATCGGCTCGTCCGGTAGCCCGGAACCGGCGGCCTCCTCCGTGCCCCCGATACCGCTGGTAGCCACGGTCGCGCCGTGCGCCCCCCCGCGCGCGCCCGCCCCGCTGGCGCATAAATTGCGGGGGCTCAAGGGCAACCGCGCGCTCGCGTCGCCGCGTAATCTACCACCTCCACCCCCACCGCCACCACCCCCACTCCCACCACCACCGCCGCCACCAGCACCAGCACCACCACCAGCACGGGCCCCGCGGACCGCACGGCCCCCGTAACCCTGGCTCACCGTGCACAGAGCCACATTTGCCGGGTTCCGCCGTACGTCCTGTCCCTAAATCCCGAGCCCGCGTCGAGACCGACCGTCGTTCCGCGCCCCCCGGGCGGCCTGTCGACCCCCGCAGGCACGAGGATGATGTCGATTGAGCGATGAGAATGCACGGCACCAGCTCTCACCGAGTGAGCGTCAACTCCTCGAGCGGCTCGTCGCGGGGCTGAAATTGCACGGGAAAATTTCCATCAGATTTGAAATCGCGCCCTCGTCTCGCCTCGCTTATTCATTGGCGCGCTTTCAAAGACCGCGAATTATCGCCTGAAGAGCATCGTTACGTTTTTCTTTTTCTAAACTTCATATATGGCGGAATAAAGAAGAAAAAAAGTTTATATATATTTTATATAGAACTTTGTACAGAATATCCCGAAAGCGCATCCCAGACAGCACCGTGTGCAAAATCGGGACGTAAGACGTCTTAAAGATATGTTTTAAAGATGGGATTTTGCAACTTTGTATATCCGCAAAACTTCTATACAAACATATATTAAAATAAAACATTTTCGTAATTTCAACTCAATAAAAAAATCTGGAGTAAAATAAACTTTTTTGTTATATCATTGCAAAAAATTTCGTTAAATTCTATTTGAAGTTATTATTTATTGATTTCAAATCAGATTTTTAAAAAGAAGAAATTAAAAATCTTTGAGATAGGAAAAGAGTAGCATTTGATGGACTTTAGTAAGTAAAAAATGGTTTCTGTAACTGTGTTCAGTTTTGTTTGTCAAATTTGAAAATGTTTTTTGCTGAAATCAACCTAGGAGCCAAAGACCGAATACCTTTTACGTAAGTCACATTTTACTTACGTGAATTTTCAGGGACGACAGGACGCGACGATCGAAATTCGCAATTTCGCACAAACTCGCCGCGTTTCTTCGAACTTCACTTCTGATCGAGCGGTTAGACTCGAAAGAGCGGGATGTGCACATGGCGTGCTCGACGCGCCGTGCAAAATTTAATCGACGACGTTTCGACGACGCGGATCGACGTTTCAGCGACGTTATCACGATCTCAAGGGTACGGCCTGTGATGGGTTACGAACGCGATATACTGCGATATCCGTTCTCCGAGTTCACAGTGACACGCGGACGGTCGGACTGAACTCGGACGGAGCGGGCACCCGCGCTCCCTCTAACTACCCTATTCCCACCCCTTCCTTTCCAACCCCGCAATTCCTACACTGTTTTTTCTTCTTCTACGTGCATCTCTTTCCGTTTCTGAACTCTTTCGCGTGCTTAAATTTTTATAAGGCAAACACAACGCACAAAATACTGCAACGCGAATTGCGTCTTTTCTCTCACTACGCAAAATTTAATTATCAAAACTTAATTATAAAAATTTAATTAATAGGTAAATATATCGCACTTTACCTCGTATATGTCGTATGATGACCTTCGAGCAAGCTCCAATTAACTTAATCGATTAATTTATTAATATTATTTTACGTTATGTAACATAAATATAATCTTTTTATTAATTTTTATTGTTTGATATTTGTAAAGCAAGATTGGAGATCAGGGACAATGAATGGTTTGAAATTTTCCTATAAATAACTATACCGGTTGAATTAACTGTCCATTAATTTGATCGAAATTATCCTTGTGAATTTAACGTCATAGCGTCACACCGAAAACAGACAAACAATGGAAGGAAGGAGGTAGTATTAAATTGATAGCATTGAAGGTACACTAGATAAAAACGATGCCAGCCAAAAAATACAGCTTTTATTCGTCCACCTATAACGCATACACAATAAAGTTGATTAAATTCATTTCAACTGCAAGATATATGTAATGAGATGTACATATATAAAATATACAGAGCGGGACAACTCTCGACTTTGTGACTCAATTTATCTCTGTGGTTATCGAAAAGTGCCTTGAACAACAGAGATCGTCTAAGTCGCGAAATTAGACGTCTCACTCTGTATATAAGATATATATAAGATATATGTATACGTTTATATAGGGTGTCCCGGGCCGTTATCACGTCGCTTCTTGACGGACTTTTTGGAATGATTCGACGACGAGGATCTCAATACGCGAAGCTACTTAAACGGGAAGCGACGAGAGTTTAACTCAAACTTTATATAGCGTTCGGCCAATTTTATAATCGCACTTCCCTATTAAAAAAAAATATAGCAGGCCCGGTATTTCCGTATTGAGATACCCATCACGAAATTATCTGGTGAAAGCCGCCCTAGACAACACGCATGTCCCAAATCGAGACATATGTCTTAAAGACATTATTAGGATGTCTTCAAGACGTCTTATGTCCCAATTTGAGGCATTATGTTCACTGCAGGGGCCCTTCGGTGACTAACGTGCAGCGACGGAATGTCCTACACGCACATATACATACATAATATACACATACCTTATTTATATATGCATTTATATTCATATAATTTAATGTAATGCTCAAACTCTCTGTTCGCTACGATTCTAAGGTACATCATCTACACATGCGGATTTTGTAGCATCCGTATTTCGCGTTCTCGTGTCCCTCACGGACGTCCTCGCGTGTCCCCCTGTCGTTCCCGTTAAACTGTACAAATGAAAATATATAGACTCTTAATCACTCTGGCACGTTGTGCACGCTGCTCCAGAACGTTATCAAATAAATAAAACTCCGTGACATGCATCAATTATATATAAGCGGGCGAAGAGAAGGATACATCAGACCCCTATTCTACAGATCTCTATTCTAAACATTCTAAACATTTATCAAAATTGAGTAATAATTCTACAAAAGGAAGAAAAAGAAACGGATGTTGACTCATGTATAGTTTGCGGCATCGTTAAAAAATAATTTCGCAAATAGTCGCTCCTTTTCTGATTAACTCGACCCGCCTGCGTCGTCGAATTTTCTATTAACCCTTAAATGACCAGTAGGGTCCAACGGACCCCAGACCCTTTAGAATGAAATGTTTTCAAATGTTCTTGCCAAAAATGGAGCTCATGCTCTCATTGATGATAGTTGAGTGATTGACCTACCCGTGTGTACACTTAGCAGTACTTAGCAGTTTACTTAATTTTTTATACTATGTCGAAATTGAAATTTGAACAATATTAGCATTTTATACTCTTCTCTAGACTTTGAACAACATTGAAAAAAATTGTCATAACTAAAGATAAAAAAATCAATGAGTAAGGAGACATTTTTCATGCTGGGGTCTTTTAGACCCCTCAGTGAACTTACGAGATTCTTGAGAGGTGTGGCATTTAAGGGTTAAAAATAGAAAAAAAAAATTAAAATTTTATCGCTATACAAGGTGGACCCGAATTATCGGGCTGCGAGGACGACGATGATTGCACGAATATTACTTGTTCCCGGAATACTCTTTCGCTGCAGACGCTATCGATTCGATAACGTTCATTAAAACGCTAAATGCTTCGAGTTCACCGCTCCGTCAGAAGAGTAATTTTTATTCCGCTATTTGAGTAATACATAGTAAATTTCCTTTCTTGTCATCTTGTTCCCCTATCGTCAAGTTTCGATCGTCGACTTGAAAACTTTTCGGAAAGCTGTCAACGCGCGGACACAATTTTAGCAAAATAATACTCCTTGGTAATTGCGTCGGTCGGAAGCTTAGCGCTAATAACAATAATAACAATAAATACTAATTAAAAATAACAAGTCATAAATATCGGATAGATTTTTAATAGAGATTATAATATTCTGGATCATATTTTTTAATCCATGACTGTCCGGACACAATAAATTAAAATTTTTTATCAATTCTTTCTGCTGGGTGCTTTTCGCACCTGTCTACATTAAAATGAAGAACTTCAAAGATCGTAAAAGACGCGTAAAAATATGATACAATATAAGTAATAAACATATAATTTTATGAGAAATCTATTTCTTTTATCAGAATTTCTCAGAGATGCAAACAAACTGTTCTTTAATAAAGTTTGTTGATTTAACTTTTCTTTTTCGATAATAGGGCCTTTAGAAAACAAGTTAAAGTGCTGAAAATTGTATAAAAGATACAAATTCTTAACGATACAAGCTTTGTTATAAACGGCATGATATGTGATTATAGGTGACACTATAATTATAATAGAGATACGGCAAACGCACGGCTATAATGAAAAGTGCCGGGATTGACTTTTCTGCGATGATTCGAATGCGAATATAAACCAAAACGCGAGAATAACAAATGGCGATAGATTGGCACGGGCGATGCGATCGGCGCGCAAAACCAAAATCTGAAATAAATCGAGGTACATTACTCCTGCCGCGCGACGCGAAATCAGGAAAGCAGAGAGGGAACGCTCGCGCAAACATCTTCCGATCGGATTATTCCTATTTTCTTCGCTGAAATCGGCGATAATCGCGTGGACCGTGGTCATCGATATCGTTAGATCGCGCTGAATCGCTCCTCGTGGGCCTTCTTGACAATCGCTAGTTTGGAGTGAGGATCCGCCGTCGATAGTCCCGTGTATGGTGGTTCTCTGGTACCGTGAAGCATCAGCGTCCATTCTTTCAGCCATCCGTGTTGAGGCGTCTGAGTGTTGAAGCTTACCTAAAAGAGCCTGATGTTCAGATCGAGTTATACTCCCGCGAGTGTGCTAGGCGAGAGGAGAAGAACACGTAATGAAATTCAAATAAGGAACACGGGCAAACGAAAGAAGGATGTTAAAAAAGTATCGATTTTGGCCACCGAGTGTAAAGTGAATGGACCTTGAAAAATTAATTATTGTTTGGGTCCTCAAATGACAGGAGATAATAATCATTTGTCCGAGAAGTGGTGACTTAATCTGGGCGGGCAGTGTGGTCTAGTGGCAAGTGTCAGACTCGTAACCGCGAGGACTCGGGTTCAAGTCCTCCTGACTACAATTGAAATTCCAATACTTCGTTTTTCAAAAGACGTTAACTTCTTGGTTTTCTCCCACACGTAGCAACTAGGCACTTCTATGTGTGACATTAGGAGAAGTGCATGTGTACATCACATTCCTTTCAAAATAATTGTACGAAATCTACATAAAATGTATAGTGGTATAGTCGTAAAATACGACTTAAATATAGTTAAAAAAAAACAAAATGGATGAAATTTGGAACTTTCTTAGAGCGATCTTTTAAAAATGCCTTGGCCTATTTCTCCTTTGGCTGGATAAAATTCCAAACTTTATCCAGCTTATTTTTTTACTATATTTAAGTTATTCTAGCAATGTTTCCACTACTTCTCGGACAAATGATTATTATTTCCTGTCATTTGAGGACTCAAACAATGATTTTTCAAGGTTTATTCACTTTACACTTGGAGGCCAAAATCAACACTTTTTTAATATTCTCTTTTACCTCCAGCAACCAAGTTCCCTGGGGATACTCTCCCCATGTGTGCGTCGTCATGAATGGCCACTTCGTGAATCCATCTCTGTGATCGTCATCGTTTACTCTGCGGCTTAAGATCATAGATCTGAAAATTATGGAAATTTATTTATATCGGACTCATGAGATAAAAAATTAACCCATTTCTGGTCGCTACCCAAAATTGATGGAATTATTTGATGCCTTCTGTTATGGGCTTGCTATTTTGGAATTTCCAATAATGTTTTCGTGCAAAGAGAAAATTTTCCGATTTTTCAGTTCTCTGGACAATGCTGGTGAAAAAATGCACTATTGGTAAGATTTCTTGCAGGTAAGTCTACTTGATTGCTCAATTTAGTATGATTTGTGTTAGTTTCGTCGTCTGACAAATATCATATGATTTTTTAAATTATTTCAAACATTTGTAATACCTGTTATTAAAAAGGTCCATTTTTAACCTTTTTTCATCTGGCCACCATTGCACGCACAGATGCGAAATCAAATTTGCTACTTTGACCACATAAATATATTATCGAGAGTTCAAACTTTATTTTCAGGTCATATAAGACTGACATTCTCATCTCAACTAAAACAATTTTCAAAGTTGTTGGTGTAACAGTGGCTAAAAATGAGTTAAGAAGGGAGATAAACTTATTAAGGGGGAAAAAGTATGGTGCTTGGTAATTGCGAATTGATCGAAGGACGAAGCGCGTGTGGAAGGTTGAACCGCACATGAGAGTGAGAGAGAAAGAAAGAAAACTTTGAAGCTATCATATATATATGTGTACATAATACATCTTAGGCTCGTATATCAGGCATATTCAATTTATAGTTTGCAACAAACGAGTTAAGTCAATTTTATCCATTTTATCCTGATAAAAAATTCAGATCAAGAATATGGCGTTTGTCGTACCTGGTACCCATCGGGGACGTGAGGAAGAGCTCGAGATCGCCGCGCCGAGTTGCATTTACGGAAATGACGGCTTGCACGTGCTCTAAATAATTAACGGCGTACTCCGTGCCAGCGCACGCGTCGGTTTTAATTTTCACGAGAATAGATCGATCGCTCGTGACTTTCCTGGAAGATAAAACGGGTTGAGGAAACGGATTGACAACACGAGTCGAGTGTCGAGGAAGAAGTCGGAATAAATTGCTTAGAGAATCCGTCGTTTACGTCGGATTTGACGTAAACGACGGATTAATCTTCATCAGAACATGTTTGGTCAAACCGATAAAATTACATTACAAACAATACAAAAAAATTAAGCAGTAATATAAAATTAATCTCATAAATTTGTTTGACCAAACATGTTTTGAGGAAGACTATAAGTAAGCTAGTTAAAACGTAAATGATTAACATCGCGATAACATTCGGTTTATCACCTTCAGGCACTGTTAGCTATACATTTTTGGAGGGACTTTGAAAACTAAAAAAAAAAATATAATATATAATAAAAGTACAGTTTAAAGTTTAACTTGTTAGGGTTTTCAGATTACACATGTCAACATTACTTTAATTTATCGGAAATTATCATAGATTTGCGAAAAAATGGGGGAGACAAGTCTTCCTCGCCTCCCTCACCCTCGCTAACGGCGCCTGTATCACTCTAATCACTTGATCATTTCATTCAGATTGCTCCTGATCGTCAATCTTTCCAAAAAACGGTTACTTACTGCGTTTCGAATGTGGAACCAGCTTCGCAGTGATATCTCGGCGGTACCGTCTTCCACTTTTTAGCTAGGGCTACCATAGCGCCCGCATCCAAGACGCCGTATCCGAAAAGATGATTGAACTCGAGCCCAACGCCGTTCATGGTCCAATGAAATCTGTCCTTCGCGTCGAACAGAGAATTTCTTTTTGAAGTTAGGACGGTCAAGTGCTGAATGTCTCTCCAGGTCAGTTGCGGGCTGGAAACGAAAGCTCTTACAACTTGCAGCGCAAAATTATCGATGTCAGAAGAAAATTTTTGTTAGTCTATATCACGTAATAGATTGACGGTATCCGCATAAAATTTTTCTAAGATTTACGCAGTGAATTTGCGCAAATGGTTATCGAATGTAAATAATATTAATATAAGAGAACGTTAAAATAAGTAGAATGTCTTTACGCACATACGGTCTTTCATATTCAATGGAATAATTGAATATTAAATTAGATACACACTACGCCGGCGTTAATAAAAATACGCTGAGAAAAATCGAATAGGTACACTCACTTGGCTTCAAGAGCAAGCGCGAACACTCCCGCGGCTTCCGGTGCTGCGGCGGACGTCCCGCTGTGAGTTGTCGTGCATTTTCCATACAGATCTGTGGTAGCCTGTAAAAGAAAACATAACAACGAAATAAAAAGAGAGATATTCTCATCTTTTTAAAAATAATTCAACATAAAAAAAGAGATGTCGCTGCGAAGTTTCTGCCCCAAAATACGCATTTTCTTCAGCGATAAATAAAACATTTATCACATAACAACATTTCTCTCTTCAAATAAAATCGCCTCCCCAAAGGGACAAGAAAATTCTTTTGTAGGTAATTCTCTTCTCGATCCCTACAGCATCTACTTACCACCCCCGTGTTAGGGTCCTTGGCACCGTTGCTAAATGTGGAAGCCAGGGTGCTGGAGCAGCTCTCGTCGTAATGGGCGTTTTGGCCGTCGTTGATGGCACTGTTGATACTGATGGTCCACATACTCGCGGCGTATCCGTCACAGTTACAGTCGTCCTCCTCTCCACCGTCCCCGGACGCCCAGACGTAGATATTGCCCAATCCGTTTCTGCCCTGAAGGGAATACGTGAGCAAACGAGCGATATGAATGGGCGGAAATAACGCGATCTTTTATTTTCTAAATACACAAGTCATACGGCCAATCTTCGAGCAAACAATAAAATAATGTTGGTTCAATGTAAATAATAATAATTTATTAAATAGTAGGAATAACAATCGTTTATGTTTTGCCTTACTTATTATAAAGTCTTTATTAAAACATGTTTGATCAAACTAATTTATGAGATTAATTTTATATTACTGCTTAATTTTTTTATATTACTTGTAATGCAATTTTATCGGTTTGACCAAACATGTTCTCTGATGAAGATTAAGAAAGTCGAAACGTAAACGACTGTTATATTCCCACTATCTAATAAATTATTATTATTTACATTAAACCAACATCTTTTTATTGTTATAATAAAGGAATATTTTTAGTCTTTAATCACTGGCGGAAATTATATTTTTTCTGATCTTTTTATTGTTTGCTCGGAGATTGGCCTGTATATAGCTTTGCTGTTATCAAGCGTAGGCGTTTGTCCTTTTTTTTCAGTGCATTCAAAAGAAACTGAAAATTAAACTTCATTATTTTCACATTTCTCCGTGAATAATATTGGACCGTCAAATTATTAAGCTCGTGTCATTAAATTTAAAATTGAAAAAAAATTGGAATGAATGGAAGAGTAATCTTCATTATTCGCGACAATCGCTATTAGCGCCGGTACATTTTTTCGACAAGTTTTTCTGACTTTATTTGACACAAGAATTGATAACAAAAAGCTTTCACTATCACTATTTTACTGTTAAAAGTATCAGTGATTCTATCAATTTCGCTTAATGGTCTCTAGCGTAGGAGTAATTACGCAGGCCGTACCTCATTAACGCCACGAACGATGGCCCTCATGGTCGCGTTACGCGGCCCATCCACCGTCTTCCCGTCGTCCGTGGGTCCCCAGGAGGCGCTATAGATGTCTATGAGATCGGGCTCATGGCCCATACTGTTCGCCTCAATCAGATCGGTCATGTACGGCTGGTCCAGCATCCGTATCCCGGCGATCTTCGAATCGTACGCCACCCCGACGCCGCACACCCCGTTGTCGCGCGCGGCCGCGACCTCCCCGGCACACCTCGTGCCGTGGCTGCCCGTGAACAAAAGACCGCAAAGCTTTAGGCTCTCTCTCGTTCTGGTTATTACGGCGCGGAAGTTCACCAAGCGATTCACGGCGCGCGGATGTAGGACGCGCCTTTGTTTTACTTTCAAACACAAGTGCCTTTGTCTCCACGCCCTCGGTTAAGAGCCGCGCTCGCTCCACCCTCACCCGCTCGACTCCGTTTATCTACTTCTTTGATTCCAGCTTGATTAACTTTCCCTCGTTCTATTCTCCCTCGAGAGTACGTAATGCCTTCTTTAAATATAAAGATACCTGTACCCTTACCTGTTAAACCAGTCGTCGGTGTACCTCGGGTAAGGATAAGGGTCGTTACTGCTGAAGTCGTAAGAAGCTTTGGCATTCTGAAAGGAAACGTCGAATTTAGTCCGGACCTATGATTATTATTAATTCATCGGTGTAGTGGCATATTTACAGTGTGCATATTACCGTGTGCATATTACCGCTTAGGGCTTAAGACAATCGAAATCGATACCACGAACTATCGAATCACGCGTGACGCGCTGATTTTAATTACGAAAACAGCTATAAAAAGATAGCTTAACAATAACGCTTTGTATTAACCGTTGACTTTTGTATCGAGAAATAATTTCAGATTTTGTGGTTTCTCTATTTACCAATGTTCCTATAAAATTAGCATCGAAAAAAGATGGGACTGTATTGTGAAGGAATAACCCACATACCGAAAGACAAATTTCTATTAAGCATTCGTTTAATGTTAAACTCTACTTTTTTTGTTTTTAACAACTGTATATATAAACAGATTTTTGGCTCTCCTATGGGTTCTCCTCTTTCACTATTTATTGCTGACATTACACTGCAGGACATAGAGGAAAAGGCGATTAATTTGTTACCTTTTTACGTTAGGCTTTTCCGCAGATACGTGGACGATATTATATGGCAGCTCCATCTGAATTCTTTGAACGTATTTTAGAAATGTTTAATTCACTGCACAAGAGATTACAGTTTACAATGGAAATTAGTGAAAACAATAGACTTGATTTCCTCGATGTCACGGTGATGGTGAGAGACGGAAAATTCATTTTTGATTGGTACCATAAGCCCATCTTCTCGGGGAAATACCTAAACTACCACTCACATCATCCAATCTCCCATAAACAGGGCGTTATTTTTGGACTAGTTGACAAGATTTTGTCGATTTCACATCCGCAATATCACATAAAGAACTTTAATTTAATTATTCAGATGCTCTTAGAAAATGGTTATCCTTTACCGTCATTTTCTCTACTATAAAAAATAGACTAACACAATTCTTTCTGAAAAGGAGAAGGGTTGATTTTTCATTTGAATCAAGCAACATAAAGTACTTCACCGTTCCCTACGTCAAAGAGATACGTCACGTCAGAAAAATTCAAAAGGTTTGTCAAAGATGCAGAGATTGCTTTTTCTGTTGCACATCCTCTAAAAAGATTTATTAAAATGGGCAAGGACAATCTCGATAAGCTAGCCCACAGTAACATTGTATATAAAACCCTGCAGAGATTGTGAGGTAACTTATGTAGGCCAAAGTAAAAGGCAATTGAAAACCAGAGTCAAAGAACATAGATTGGACATAAATAAAAATTCTGGTTCCCCTTCTGTTATCTCGTGCCATTCACTACCTTCCCTCTTTTTCTCCTTCCTTTCCTTTCCTTTTGTCTATATATACGGTTTCGTTCTCTCGCCGCCGAGTATTTTGTCATATCATTGTAATAGAACACATCATCGATAATGCCGACCCTACAAATTATCTCACGACAGAACGAAACGAACTTCAATATACGTATTAATTTTAAATTATTGTCTTTTAACACACCGAATTGACTTAGTTACATTAAATCACAATTTTACAGGATGGCGTACTCCGAATTCAACGAACTTTTGCGCTAATCTCTCTCTTAGTTTTTAATAATTTTTAACGTATTTTAATGTTATTGAAATCCGAATTTAACAAACTGCGTTAATTGTACGACACTGAGGATGAACCTATATTGGTCCAAAACGTCTGTAATTTTTAATTAATATAGAATACATGAACATTAACACCTTGTTACGGCTCGATGCTCCTTGTCTGTAATTGATTTTTAATCTCGTAAGCCTTTATTTTTATATTTCAGATTTTTTTCTATCGCACGAATACTGTAAGAGATTAGTTTTCTTTTGTCTCCGCTCTACCCGCATTCAAAGGCTTGTGCTCGGGGATTTGGAATTTCTGACATACTACCATGGGAGATACGCCAAGAATGCAGGCATCCATGCGAAAGTATGACGACAATATTCGCGTAATTCTATTTGTTAACATATTTAACGTACTGCATTATTAATTATATTAAATTATTTTCGCAGATTTATCGTGGCGGAAATATTATGCATTAGCTTTGTCTTCATTACGCGTTGCAGCTTTCACGAAATTTTCATCGTCATTGTTTTAAAATGATTAATTATCGAATTGATGCAATTAACTTCCGTTAAATTGGCGCAAGAAGAGTTCGTCGTGTTCGTAAAATAAAACTGAAAATAAAATAGCATGCAGTTGCAAAGAAGACTTTTATTAAAACACTATATTGGCTTCAATGCAATTGTTCTCTTTGAATAAAGTGTTGGACTTCAGACTTGATTTAAAATGAATTCTTGGTAGAAAATGAGAAACCCTTCGCACTGAAATACTAATGCCATAAAGAATATACTTACGTAATTATATTTAAGATCCGGATGCATGTAGTCAACACCTGTAATAGAACAATAGAATTATTAATACATATGGATTTTGTGTCGGCGTTACGGCGTGACGCGTGATGTTATGCGCCGTGCCACGTGTGACGTGTAACGTAAATAAGTTCCAAGCTCCGCGAAAAAGAAAGCAATAAGGCCGTAGGAGGACAAAGGCAAAGTGGCAATTTCGCTTTCTTCGTTAATGAAAAGCGGTCGGCATTAAAAGGACTCGGTTGGACAATCTTATTATACCGTTCGTCGAATACAGTTACGACGGAGACGCTCGGAAAATACGTCTCTCCGGATCTCTCCGGTGAAACGGGAGTGCGAGCGTTGCGTAACTCTCGCGCTACCCTCTCGGCGCGATATCGATTCAAAGCTTCCTCGCCAGTTTCCTGCACTCGAGGGTGCGTGTAATTTAACGCCGTTTTGACTTTGAAATAGTCCCCCAGCTCGCTGATTTTGATTCGTCCGAGAAAAGAAAAGAAAAAAAAAGAATAAGAAGGAACGAAACAAGACGTTTCCTCGTCACGTACCGTCGTCCATTATAGCTGTCGTCACGTTCTTCCCCGTTACGCCCTGAGCCCAGGCAGCCTCGACGTTCAGATCCAGCTTCGGTTTACCGCCGTTCTGCCCGACGTTCTTCAGATACCACTGATACTTGAAGAAGGGATCCGTCGGATCCTTGCTCGCCGGATTTGCGGGATTCTTAATTTCATATAACGGCACAAGGTTGTCCACGCTTAGGGGCTTGTAGCCCCTTTTCACTCTCTTGAAACCAGCCTGCTGTATTGCCGTGGCCACCTAAATTTTTATTGCACTTTAAACCCCTTTACATTGCTCTTTTTAAGTACAAGAGGGAGAGGCACCGATGCTGATGTCTCTCATTTGAAGACACCTATTTCTTCGCAGTTTTTTTGTTTTTATATGTATTTTATAATTGATTTGTGTAACTTATTTGGTATCGTTATGTTCTTAAGTCTTGTAATAAACAACATAAATATGTACACTGAGAAAAAAATTTTCTGCATTTTAGTAAATATTAGTTTGCATACAACTGTGACTCTATTTACTAAAATAAGGGAAATTTTTCTTTTTATTAGTATATTTTTTATTAGTATACTTTTTATTAGTATATTAGTATATTTTTTTTCTCAGTAAATACACAAACACTAATAAAAAGGAAATTTTCCTTCATTTTAATAAATAATGTCACAGTTGTATGCAAACTAATATTTATTAAAATGCAGAAAATTTTTTTCTCAGTGTAATTATTTTTCCACTTTTTTATCGGCTCTCCGACTGATAAAATTTCTAAATTTATCTATCACTTTTAAAATAAAATTTTAATACAAGCAGAATTTGACACTTTGCAAGATCCTCTTGTAAGAATTTTGAAAAATTATTTAGGTTTAATTTATATTTGCGTATATCTATATATATTTTTTATTTATTTATATTAGACTTTTTCGTTAAAAAGTAGCAAAAATTTCTTTGATATTGGATCCGCCAGTTTGTATTTTCAAATTTTTACTGCAGATTTAAAATAGAAGAAGTCTAAAAAACTCTTACGTTTAAAATTTTGTACGTAAATAAGCCTTAGTTAATTTTTTCAATTTAAAAACTGTCATATCCGGATCATATTGATTTATTAAATTTTGATTTCAGATTTGCAATTATAATAGCAACCCCAAAAACCTCTAAAATTCATTAAATTATATATGTTCAACAGAAAAATATGTGCAACGAAAGGTTAAACTTTTGCCATTCTATATCGAGATATGGATTCGACGCAATCGCTTCGCAGCAATCCTCCGCATTGTTTACCAAACATTCGAAACGGTATTTGATTACGACCAACATGATATATTTTTTAAATCTCGATGAATTTTTCCAATTCAAATGAATTTTTGCTTATTTTTTTCTTTATGGTAATAATTGTCGCGTAGATGCAATCTAATACAAATCGATCATTGCACGTTAAATTCAATTAGATTAAATTAAGAATGAAATATTTAATCACTGCTGTTTGTGATAAATAATTTGGAGCACAAAGAGTTAATGACTTTATAGTTTAAATATTATTGAAAGAATTTCTAGATGCACATTCTCGTGTCCTGACAAGCGTATAAAACTCATCCAATCTTACTCTTCAGAGTAAAAAAAAATGAAGTCATAAAAATCTGATTCTCGATAAGCTATATTAGCATTTTGATAACTTCCATTTTTTTATCTTTATAATGATAATTGTTGCGTAGGTGTCGCAGTCTGTCGCAAGATATCAACTTACCAGAGGGTCGACCTTTAATTTTCGCGTGTGCGGCACAGACCGTTTGCTTCGTACATGCGGCAAAGCTCTATGTACGAAATGATACTCCGTCCGGCTGTCCAATACCTTCAAAAGATTTTTATTTTTACTCCTTATATCCCAACAAAGGATATAGGGTAACTCCTGTATTTACGCCGTCAGAAAAAATAGAAGGAATGAAGGAATTTGCTCGTAATTATTCTGTTATATGTGCCTTTATCCCACATTACACTGAGAAAAAAAGCTGTTGCTTCAATTAAAATGCTATCACGGGGTGCCAAATTTAATTATTGGTTTAATAATCCAGATATTGGGTCTAATAATAATACAATTGAATAAACTACTTATGTTTTTGGTACCCCGTGATAGCACTTTAATTGAAGCAACAGTTTTTTTCTCAGTGTAATATTATGTTGTAATTTCAGTTCTTTACTGTTAATATTAACGAAACCGTCGTAAGTTGAATCGATTTTTCAATGTAGTGAGTAGCGCGATCATATATTACGACCTACGTAAAATGATTACTGTAAAGAGTGTAAAAGGTTTAATGGCTATTTCATGATACATAATAAGAGATAGTAAAGGATGGAATACAGCAAAATACAAGTGCATAGCTCTTGTATTCTTTGTTTAGCTTGATATCTTGTATATCCCACCTGTTTAGGATATATGGCATTTTTAGCGAGCGGGATTTATGCCAGAGTACAAAACACTCTGCAAAAATCGAAATCTCCTATGTGTTCTTTTTCCTTTTTTTTTTGGATTATATAACAATAATCTTTAATGCATCTATTTTTTTTTTAATTTTTCAGTTGTATAATTTGTAGTAGACAGTATAAAGTTTTTATTGATATAATTCATTTGCCTTTAAACATATTAAATAGTACTCAATAAATTAAGTTTTCCTTAGGTGCGGCGTATATATTACCGGAGTTACCCTATACGCGAAACTTTATAATAGTTCAATTCTTTTCGGAATAAAAAAAAATTGGAATAAGTTGATTTTTAAAACCAGTCAAATCAATGTTTTTATTAGAACGGAATATTTCGCGCGCTTTATCGAAGATGGGAGAAATCTCTCTTTTTTTTTACGCTTTATTATATATGCTTCTTCGATGTGAAATTTTTATAAGTTATAGGAAGGAAAAAATATTTTATTCGGACTTGTACAGGATGGCGCACATAAAATCGACCCCAAACGCAAAATACAGTTGCAAAATACAATTACAAAAAATTATTTGGAGACGGTTTTATGTGTGCCACTCTGTATATAAAGTATAAATATATATGCTAATTCAATTCTGTTCATTCATTTCACGATTATTATGTAGCTTACCTATGGTTGCAAATATCTTTTATATAAAGGAACGTAACAGTTTAACATAATGTATATATTCTGCATAATTCTATTTATATATCATGTAATTCTCTCTTTACAATATAGTCCCCTCTTTCTTTCTCTTTCTTCTCTTGACGAGAATATTATGAATTCCGTTCACCGGCGGATTGAAAATCGAATGTACGCGAATGACGACATGATACTACGTGCAGAGACGGAGAATGAGGAAATTTTATGTCTGGAAGAAAAGAGAGAAAAAGCAAACGAGATCTCTCGCAGCGGAAATTCGAGAGTAATACGTAGATTAAAACTGGTCGCTTTTTCTCTAAATATCTTTAATCCGACTTCCCGATACGCCTACATTGCTAAATAAAGAGAGTGTGCGATTGAGATAAAATAATTAGTTTTCATATTAGGCCGCTGTGTAAATAGCGAGGATTGTCTCGGCACGTAAATTGTTTACGTAATAAATAAATCCTCGTTGCAGCAGCTTATCATCAATAATATTGCATTAGCGGAAAAAAAAGCCGAGAACGAAAGTTAGAATTGTTTTCCTTCACTCTAAAATAGAAAGCCGTTCTCGGATTTCGTACCGTTTCTTTTTCCTTTTCATAAATATTCAAAATGTTGCGTGTGTTCGTCGCTATGCTCTTGCGACTATCGGCACGCGAAATTAATGCCGCGGTACAATTCGATGAACAACAATGATAGCTGTTCGACAACTTGTTAAACTTGCGGGAAGATCCTCTTAATCGATCGTATCAATCGCTGCCTAAGCTTGTGCAACACAAAATCAGTCACTGCCAAACATAGTAGAATTAATCGCATCGCGATGGAAGCGATCGATCCGAACGATAATTTAGCCTCCATGTCCCACGGCGGTTAATCATACGAGACAGCCAGGAAACAGTTTTAATCGGAAGAAACTACGTCACTACGCCGGTAAATAGAGCTTACAGGATATCAATTTCCTCCTACATTGGTAAAGTTGCATCAGAAACATTTATCTAATATCGCGTGGCCGATTATCGGTGATACCACCGCAAACCGAGTGATTTACATTAAAAAAAAGAAACAGGTTGGAAGTAAAATCCGCTTACGCGAGAGAAAATTACGCCAACAAATCGAGAAAGCAATCTTGTTTTTTTCTGTTCTCTACGCTTGTAACAATAAAGAATCATTTTATCTTAACTCATTTTAACAACGAGAATAAGAAAATGTAAGTAAAAATACAATGTTCCGTTAAAAGGAATAGAGATAAATTTTTATTTTATTATTTTACATATATTTATTCAGCGATTTTATTTATTTTCTGTTATTCTTTTAAACGGAACACATTTCGTACTTTTCACTTGTGAAAATCGTTGAGACAGCAATTTATATCGCAAGATAATAAAATTTTATTCAAATCTAAGACCATCATCTTCTCGCTCGTATCGTTAATAATTATACTTTGTGTACGTGCGTCGAGAATCACGTGTTGTGATTTTTTAAACCAGTCCCATTTTCTCGGGTATTGATCTCGTAGTAAAACTTTATACCTCGTTTCGATGCAGACTAGGCTACCGTAGTTCAATTAAACTTCGCCAATGGATGCTTGCGTTAACTAGGTTTGATTTATGCGAGCTATTATATTAGCGTGATCAAAAAACTGCGTTTATTATTAATCCCTTAACGTAATCGATATTGCAAAGAAAATTATAACTAAACCACAATTATCTTTACCCTTTTTATTTACGTATTGCTGTAGAATTTTTGTGCAATATGTGCAGTATAAGAAACTTTTCTCAGATTAAAAAGAAAAATTCTTGCCGTGGGAAAACACGACGGCAGTCTTCATTTAAAAAACTTCCACTCGATAAGTTATAAAGGCAGCTCTTATAAAAAGACGAAGAACTCTCTATAAATAATATAAGATTAAATAAATGTCTCGACTATAACGCTTGCACTCTTCTTTCTTGCCGATTATTCACGAACTCACCCGCGCAACTTGGATCTTCTTCTTTTTGCCGCTCATAAACGTAAACTATATCGATAGTCGAAGAAAACGTGAGGATGGTTTTGTTCGTGTCAAACCGCGGTTTACCTTTCCCATTGCGGAAACAAAATGTTTGAAGAAAAATGTTTGAGCACCTCGTTTTCACCTATCTCCCCATCGCAATATCTTTTTTATAGGCAAACTCGAGTGTCTGCGCTACCCCGCGCTGGGATATGCTCCGAAGACTGCTATATACGAAGATATCTAATTGCAGAACCGTGATATAAGCGCGTTTCGACCGTGCGATAAAATATTCGATATATATTCCATTATAAAAAAATGTAATAAATATTAAGTTGAACATTTTATCGATCAAGACGTATATTTGCTTTAAGATGTAAAGCTACCAAAATGTAAATTATATAAAGTATATAAAGTATATAAAGTATATGGAGTACACGAAGTATATCAAGTATATTAAGTATATTATTTAATTGTAAAAATATAATATTATGTTTTTAAGGTAAATATGCATAAAAGGTCGGACCTCATTTTATCGCCACCTAAATATGTTATAGGGGAGGTCTTTCTGAGTAATTTTACATAAGAAAATAGTGGGGGACGACATTGATTTAGAAGATATAGCAAGTTTTATAATTTCAATGCTAAAAAAAGTAATTTGCTAATATTTGTGTGTATAGAGAGTATACACATGTAGACGGAGGTGGGTAGCGGTGGATCTCGGTTCGCGTGAAAAGTTGCAAACTCACGTGGAACCGTACAATACTGAAAAACAACAATTTATGCTTTTGCCATTGTTAAAGCCGAAAATACTTTGTATTTATACTTCTTAAAATATAAAATATATTGTATATCTAATTTTCAATATACTAACTCTTCTCTGATTTAACAAATTATTTCTGTTACAAATATTAAGCATTTCCATACGAAGCGATGAAAGAAGAAAAAACGGGTTTTTAACTTTCCACGCAAACCCAAGTCCACCCCTACTCACCCCTACTTGCAGAGGAGGGGCTACTGTTTCTCCCCTGTCTACACGCGTGCAATTATATCAGCAAATTACTTCTCTTAGAACTAATGTTACTTTATAATACCTAAAAAAAAGTATTAAAATTGTGAAACTTTAATTTGCTATATCTTTTAAACCAATGCCGTCCCCCACTTTTTTCTTGCGTAGAATTACTCAGAAAGACTCCCCTGTAGCGATAAAATCGGTGAAATCTGACCTTTTATACATATTTATCGTTTTTAATATTACATTATTATACTATGATGTTTCTATAATATCATATTATTATATTAATATTATATTATCATACTATAATGTTTCTATAATATTATATTATTATATTATAATATTTCTATAATTATTAATGTTTTTAATATTATATGTTTTTGTAATTAAACAACCTTGTGTAGCTTTTGCGCACCAACGCTGGGGTAGGACGACCGAGGCGAGGGTGCGAACGACCGAGCTTACTAGTGGTTCACAGTGCGGCACATTGGTCCGGCAATCAGTAGAGTACATCAAACTGCGGGCGGACGTACGTGACGCTGAATCTGACGCGTAGCGTGGCGTCACGGCGGTGCAGCGCGACAGGAGCAGAGTCGACATACGAAATATTTAATTCCTAGAGAGCGACAGGGCGCGACAACATTTGTTCTCCTTTTTCTTTTTAATTAAACAAGCAAACTATTCAGGAATGCCGCGCACCGCGGCATGCACCATCCAGGTCTCCATATTTGGACGGAGGCTAGCGATGCCGTGAATGCGAAACGTCTCGATCGATTACCCCACTTAAAAATTTACCTGCTCCTGCTGCAAATATCCGCGACTTTCGCGCATATGTGTCACTCGCAGTTAAAGAATTAACTACTGGAAAATCTGAGAGAGAGACACATTTGCTCACGCGCATGTTATTTTAGTTTTTTATTTATATATTGAGAAAGAGAGAGAGAGAGAGAGAGAGTGATTATGTTGCTCATTTGTACAATAATCGATGTTAGAGCGAGAATTAAATTCATAATCAAAATTGTCTGTTTAATGTCTGTTTCCGGTATTAAACCGAGGTATTTGGAGAATACAAAAGGATGAGGGAGGAGTGGCGGGGAGCTACCTTGATGATATCAATTGGCACGAGATGCCAATGAACGTTCTATCGGGCGGCATGCTGGAAAATACGACCATTAATATAATGCAATCTGCGGAGTAATTGAACGTGCTGCAATGGAATCAGCGGTTTCAGCGTTCGCCGTAGCACAAGGATATAAAAGAAATATTTATTCTGCCCTAATCCCTGTTTCCCCCCCCCCCACCCTATATATCGTTTCCCTTATTACTAATTAATCGAGTATTAAACGAGTATTAAACGAGTTGGGAAACACGCGAAACAGTTTATTGTTCCCTCGGAATTCGCAATATTCGTCGATATTCATATCGGCTGTAAATAATTGCGAAGCATGTATTGGGCGCGCATCGCTATCCACGGACATCTCGTTTTCGTGACATTTATTGGCGAACCCAGTAGTTCAACCGTACATAATGGATACCCGTTTTAACAACGACGGACGGCGAAGTTCACGACAGACATGGCGCACGAGCTGAAACGAGAGGCATTATTATTTTTTTTTCTTTTTAAAAGATGAACGGTGGTTTGTTATTCGGCGATTATCCTCGAGAAACAAAACAAATTCACACTTGAATCAAAAACGCTCGCGTGCCATTTCTCGCGAGTCGAACGCGACGCGAGTAGACGCCATACGCGAGAAAGTGAGGGGCGACTTCGAAGAGACGTCCGCGGTCGCCCGCGCGATCCGATCGTTACGTCGACCGCGTCAACAAGATCCGCGTTCGCCGCGTGATTTGCCCGATTCGCCGTCCACCTGGATCGTTTCGTTCGCGCGGTTTGACGAAACATGGATCAAAGCGAGGAGAGCGTGAAGTCCGTTTCCTCAAATTTTGCCTGATCTACCGCGTTACAGTTTTTACGTTCGGAACGAGTTAGGTAACCAGCTGCGATGAAGAAAGGACGAAAACCTGGAAGGAAGAGAGAAGGGGAGAGGAAAAATGTGAAGTGTGTATATATATAGAGTAGAGCTGAGGAAATTGTGTGTTCTCGAGAAATGATATTCCAGGTAACGTTCTTTCGTTACCTGGAGTATTCTCCCGAGATTTATATTTAAAAAATCGGCGTGCCTGAAGCGCGCCGATCCCGTCGGACTTACCGGTCCGAGATTGATGAAGCCGTTCCTCAGCGCCACGCGATCGGCTATGTGCCGCTCCGCTGGCTGCCGCATCCTCACCAGGAACGTGTTGGTAAAGACCTCGGCGGTGGTCGTGCCGGCGAGGACGAGGAGCCCGATCACCGCGAGTAGTAGCATCGTGACGATAGGCGGCCGGCGAGGTACGTCCAGGTATTCGTACTCCGCATTCGCGGGTTCGGGAATACTGGACGCTCGACTGTACTCGGCTACTCGAGGTACGCGACGCTACTACGATCTTCGTGACGGCGGTGGTGGCGGTGGTGGCGGCGGTGACGACGGCGGAGGCGAGGCGGCAGAAGAGGAGGCGATGGCGGTCGGTTCACAGACACACGGCGCGGACGATGAGGAAATCGACGTAGGGAAAAAAGAGAGGGGAAAAGATGAAGAGAAGAACGAAAGGAGGCTCCTTCCTCACCTCCCCGGTGACGGTAGCAACCGCGGGGGTTGAGCACGCCGTTACACGGCGCTACAACGCCGCGGCGGATCCGTCCGACAGGAAGTGGAGGAGCTCGTAACGTGGATTGTACGACCACTGAATCCATCCGAGCGGCGAGTATCGCGCCTGGCTACAGGCGCGCGAGTATCGCGTGAAAGATAGGAAGAAAAAAAGGAGAAAGAGAGAAAGAAGAGAGAGAGGGGGGGAGGGAGAGGGGGAGAGAGGCGACGCGTTTAACGCGCAATCGCCGCGAATTTCTCCGCGAGAAAGAATACGTGAGCGAGAGGAAGCTCACGTTCGATGGGAGATCTGCAGCGTTTTTCCGGATCGCGCGACGTTCAGTTAATGGAGCGAGGAACCGAGAGAAAGAATTAAAACGCAACCCCACCGCGGAAAGGAGGTATAGAAAAGGGGAATCTCAATTGCGTGGCCGCACCACGTAGAACAACGAAGCGGGCAGGTGATAAACCTCTTGCGTGACGTCATTCGATATATTGATTAAAGTAGCGTCTCGACGTCGACGTCGACGTCGACGTCGGCCAACATGGGAAATTTGGCAGTCGCGCGTGCGCGAATTTGTTTCGTTTCTCGTGGGTAATCGTCAGATAACGAATATTCACTCTCAAAAAAGAAGAAAAATAATGGCCCGTAGTAAAAGTCGGAAGAACTTGAAAGCAAGACAAATATATATATGGCGATAATATCTCGTTATATTACGAAAATACATATAGGTTTTTTTTTAATATTTTGCATTACTTTTTTACAAAAAAAGATGTCTAATTGTTACAAAAATTTTAATGCCAAAGAATTTTTCAAGTTTTTCTAAAAACTATGAGCGCACGGAGAAAAACAATTCTGCTGTTGCAGCAAAATCGCGGAAAGCGCGGTTTATGAATATTGCGACACTGAATTAAGAATTTAAAGAGAATAATTGCATAATTGTGAAGGATGGAGCTACTTTGACTTATTATAAAGGTCATGGCACACAAAAAAATTTAAGGTATAACGTAAGCGGTAGCAAATCTAAACTGTTGATTCACTTACTGCTAACGTTCTACTGCTTAAGTTTTTTTGTGTGCCATGACCCTAAGTCTTTGAGAAACGTTTGAGAAGAGCAACTAAAAAACAGTTATCTTATTATTTTTCTGCAGGGAGGCACATTTGGTTGAAAATATGTAGGAAAAAGTCCGTGTAACGGTAAACGAAAATTAAAATAGTAACGTTGTTTAGACCGAGCTGAACGAGTGTTTCAAAGAAAATTAGAAGCGATCGAATTCCACGGCTATTTGTTCAACGAAAATTTTGAAATATTAAGACAAACATTTACAATTAAAAAAAAGAGGGAATTTTGACACTCCGGTTTGACAGTAAGCAACACTTCCAATTTGATTGAGCAACGCATATTCATACTCTCTAGTAGCACAACTTTATTGCAGCAATATTGGCTAACAATATATATCCAATTTTTATGTTGAGTATAGACTAATTTCTCATATTGATCCAATATTGTAAAGTAGACGGTCTTTTGAGCTAATATTGGCATTATACCTACATTTTATTAATGACCAGTATTAACTTTGCATTGGGAAATATTGACCAAGACATTCCCAATACATTCAATATTCAGTCAACATGTTACTAATGTTTCGTGCTACTAGGGTCGCTGCTTATATTTACCGTTTCATATTTTCTTTCCTCAACTTCCGGCCTCTTTAATCCTTCGCTGAAGAAAGTATATAATTCAATCACTTTATCATTCTGCCGTAGGCTCA